>NW_026605244.1:0-70164 GCF_945859685.1 Eupeodes corollae
AGTCATTTTGGAGCATCCTGAAGGATTTTTGATGTTCTAGACGAAAATCAAATCACACCCAAAACCATCACCTGATCCTTCCCAACCCCCAAAATCGATCAAGATTCAAAATAGATACTTGACATGTACTAGAAAAAGATACTCCTAATCAAGATCTATCATTATAGATATAGATGAGTCATTTTGGAGCTTCCTGAAGGATTTGATGTTCAAATCACACCCAAAACCATCACCTGATCCTTCCCAACCCCCAAAATCGATCAAGACTTCAAAATAGATACTTGACATGTACTAGAAAAAGATACTCCTAATCAAGATCTATCATTATAGATATAGATGAGTCATTTTGGAGCATCCTGAAGGATTTTTGATGTTCTAGACGAAAATCAAATCACACCCAAAACCATCACCTGATCCTTCCCAACCCCCCAAAAATCGGTCAAGACTTCAAAATAGATACTTGACATGTACTAGAAAAAGATACTCCTATTCAAGATCTATCATGTATAGATATAGACGAGTCATTTTGGAGCATCCTGAAGGATTTTTGATGTTCTAGACGAAAATCAAATCACACCCGAAACCATCACCTGATCCTTTCCAACCCCCAAAATCGATCAAGACTTCAAAATAGATACTTGACATGTACTAGAAAAAGATACTCCTAATCAAGATCTATCATTATAGATATAGATGAGTCATTTTGGAGCATCCTGAAGGATTTTTGATGTTCTAGACGAAAATCAAATCACACCCAAAACCATCACCTGATCCTTCCCAACCCCCAAAAATCGATCAAGACTTCAAAATAGATACTTGACATGTACTAGAAAAAGATACTCCTAATCAAGATCTATCATTATAGATATAGATGAGTCATTTTGGAGCATCCTGAAGGATTTTTGATGTTCTAGACGAAAATCAAATCACACCCAAAACCATCACCTGATCCTTCCCAACCCCCAAAATCGATCAAGACTTCAAAATAGATACTTGACATGTACTAGAAAAAGATACTCCTAATCAAGATCTATCATTATAGATATAGATGAGTCATTTTGGAGCATCCTGAAGGATTTTTGATGTTCTAGACGAAAATCAAATCACACCCAAAACCATCACCTGATCCTTCCCAACCCCCAAAATCGATCAAGACTTCAAAATAGATACTTGACATGTACTAGAAAAAGATACTCCTAATCAAGATCTATCATTATAGATATAGATGAGTCATTTTGGAGCATCCTGAAGGATTTTTGATGTTCTAGACGAAAATCAAATCACACCCAAAACCATCACCTGATCCTTCCCAACCCCCAAAAATCGATCAAGACTTCAAAATAGATACTTGACATGTACTAGAAAAAGATACTCCTAATCAAGATCTATCATTATAGATATAGATGAGTCATTTTGGAGCATCCTGAAGGATTTTTGATGTTCTAGACGAAAATCAAATCACACCCAAAACCATCACCTGATCCTTCCCAACCCCCAAAATCGATCAAGACTTCAAAATAGATACTTGACATGTACTAGAAAAAGATACTCCTAATCAAGATCTATCATTATAGATATAGATGAGTCATTTTGGATCATCCTGAAGGATTTTTGATGTTCTAGACGAAAATCAAATCACACCCAAAACCATCACCTGATCCTTCCCAACCCCCAAAATCGATCAAGACTTTAAATAGATACTTGACATGTACTAGAAAAAGATACTCCTAATCAAGATCTATCATTATAGATATAGATGAGTCATTTTGGAGCATCCTGAAGGATTTTTGATGTTCTAGACGAAAATCAAATCACACCCAAAACCATCACCTGATCCTTCCCAACCCCCAAAATCGATCAAGACTTCAAAATAGATACTTGACATGTACTAGAAAAAGATTTTCCTAATCAAGATCTATCATTATAGATATAGATGAGTCGTTTTGGAGCATCCTGAAGGATTTTTGATGTTCTAGACGAAAATCAAATCACACCCAAAACCATCACCTGATCCTTCCCAGCCCCCAAAATCGATCAAGACTTCAAAATAGATACTTGACATGTACTAGAAAAAGATACTCCTAATCAAGATCTATCATTATAGATATAGATGAGTCATTTTGGAGCATCCTGAAGGATTTTTGATGTTCTAGACGAAAATCAAATCACACCCAAAACCATCACCTGATCCTTCCCAACCCCCAAAATCGATCAAGACTTCAAAATAGATACTTGACATGTACTAGAAAAAGATACTCCTAATCAAGATCTATCATTATAGATATAGATGAGTCATTTTGGAGCATCCTGAAGGATTTTTGATGTTCTAGACGAAAATCAAATCACACCCAAAACATCACCTGATCCTTCCCAACCCCCAAAATCGATCAAGACTTCCAAAATAGATACTTGACATGTACTAGAAAAAGATACTCCTAATCAAGATCTATCATTATAGATATAGATGAGTCATTTTGGAGCATCCTGAAGGATTTTTGATGTTCTAGACGAAAATCAAATCACACCCAAAACCATCACCTGATCCTTCCCAACCCCCAAAATCGATCAAGACTTCAAAATAGATACTTGACATGTACTAGAAAAAGATACTCCTAATCAAGATCTATCATTATTAGATATAGATGAGTCATTTTGGAGCATCCTGAAGGATTTTTGATGTTCTAGACGAAAATCAAATCACACCCAAAACCATCACCTGATCCTTCCCAACCCCCAAAATCGATCAAGACTTCAAAATAGATACTTGACATGTACTAGAAAAAGATACTCCTAATCAAGATCTATCATTATAGATATAGATGAGTCATTTTGGAGCATCCTGAAGGATTTTTGATGTTCTAGACGAAAATCAAATCACACCCAAAACCATCACCTGATCCTTCCCAACCCCCAAAATCGATCAAGACTTCAAAATAGATACTTGACATGTACTAGAAAAAGATACTCCTAATCAAGATCTATCATTATAGATATAGATGAGTCATTTTGGAGCATCCTGAAGGATTTTTGATGTTCTAGACGAAAATCAAATCACACCCAAAACCATCACCTGATCCTTTCCCAACCCCCCAAAATCGATCAAGACTTCAAAATAGATACTTGACATGTACTAGAAAAAGATACTCCTAATCAAGATCTATCATTATAGATACAGATGAGTCATTTTGGAGCATCCTGAAGGATTTTTGATGTTCTAGACGAAAATCAAATCACACCCAAAAACCATCACCTGATCCTTCCCAACCCCCAAAATCGATCAAGACTTCAAAATAGATACTTGACATGTACTAGAAAAAGATACTCCTAATCAAGATCTATCATTATAGATATAGATGAGTCATTTTGGAGCATCCTGAAGGATTTTTGATGTTCTAGACGAAAAACAAATCACACCCAAAACCATCACCTGATCCTTCCCAACCCCCAAAATCGATCAAGACTTCAAAATAGATACTTGACATGTACTAGAAAAAGATACTCCTAATCAAGATCTATCATTATAGATATAGATGAGTCATTTTGGAGCATCCTGAAGGATTTTTGATGTTCTAGACGAAAATCAAATCACACCCAAAACCATCACCTGATCCTTCCCAACCCCCAAAATCGATCAAGACTTCAAAATAGATACTTGACATGTACTAGAAAAAGATACTCCTAATCATGATCTATCATTATAGATATAGATAAGTCATTTTGGAGCATCCTGAAGGATTTTTGATGTTCTAGACGAAAATCAAATCACACCCAAAACCATCACCTGATCCTTCCCAACCCCCAAAATCGATCAAGACTTCAAAATAGATACTTGACATGTACTAGAAAAAGATACTCCTAATCAAGATCTATCATTATAGATATAGATGAGTCATTTTGGAGCATCCTGAAGGATTTTTGATGTTCTAGACGAAAATCAAATCACACCCAAAACCATCACCTGATCCTTCCCCAACCCCCAAAATCGATCAAGACTTCAAAATAGATACTTGACATGTACTAGAAAAAGATACTCCTAATCAAGATCTATCATTATAGATATAGATGAGTCATTTTGGAGCATCCTGAAGGATTTTTGATGTTCTAGACGAAAATCAAAATCACACCCAAAACCATCACCTGATCCTTCCCAACCCCCAAAATCGATCAAGACTTTAAAATAGATATTTGACATGTACTAGAAAAAGATACTCCTAATCAAGATCTATCATTATAGATATAGATGAGTCATTTTGGAGCATCCTGAAGGATTTTTGATGTTCTAGACGAAAATCAAATCACACCCAAAACCATCACCTGATCCTTCCCAACCCCCAAATCGATCAAGACATTCAAAATAGATACTTGACATGTACTAGAAAAAGATACTCCTAATCAAGATCTATCATTATAGATATAGATGAGTCATTTTGGAGCATCCTGAAGGATTTTTGATGTTCTAGACGAAAATAAAATCACACCCAAAACCATCACCTGATCCTTCCCAACCCCCAAAATCGATCAAGACTTCAAAATAGATACTTGACATGTACTAGAAAAAAGATACTCCTAATCAAGATCTATCATTATAGATATAGATGAGTCATTTTGGAGCATCCTGAAGGATTTTTGATGTTCTAGACGAAAATCAAATCACACCCAAAACCATCACCTGATCCTTCCCAACCCCCAAAATCGATCAAGACTTTAAAATAGATACTTGACATGTACTAGAAAAAGATACTCCTAATCAAGATCTATCATTATAGATATAGATGAGTCATTTTGGAGCATCCTGAAGGATTTTTGATGTTCTAGACGAAAATCAAATCACACCCAAAACCATCACCTGAATCCTTCCCAACCCCCAAAATCGATCAAGACTTCAAAATAGATACTTGACATGTACTAGAAAAAGATACTCCTAATCAAGATCTATCATTATAGATATAGATGAGTCATTTTGGAGCATCCTGAAGGATTTTTGATGTTCTAGACGAAAATCAAATCACACCCAAAACCATCACCTGATCCTTCCCAACCCCCAAAATCGATCAAGACTTCAAAATAGATACTTGACATGTACTAGAAAAAGATACTCCTAATCAAGATCTATCATTATAGATATAGATGAGTCATTTTGGAGCATCCTGAAGGATTTTTGATGTTCTAGACGAAAATCAAATCACACCCAAAACCATCACCTGATCCTTCCCAACCCCCAAAATCGATCAAGACTTCAAAATAGATACTTGACATGTACTAGAAAAAGATACTCCTAATCAAGATCTATCATTATAGATATAGATGAGTCATTTTGGAGCATCCTGAAGGATTTTTGATGTTCTAGACGAAAATCAAATCACACCCAAAACCATCACCTGATCCTTCCCAACCCTCCAAAATCGATCAAGACTTCAAAATAGATACTTGACATGTACTAGAAAAAGATTACTCCTAATCAAGATCTATCATTATAGATATAGATGAGTCATTTTGGAGCATCCTGAAGGATTTTTGATGTTCTAGACGAAAATCAAATCACACCCAAAACCATCACCTGATCCTTCCCAACCCCCAAAATCGATCAAGACTTCAAAATAGATACTTGACATGTACTAGAAAAAGATACTCCTAATCAAGATCTATCATTATAGATATAGATGAGTCATTTTGGAGCATCCTGAAGGATTTTTGATGTTCTAGACGAAAATCAAATCACACCACCAAAACCATCACCTGATCCTTCCCAACCCCCCCCAAAATCGATCAAGACTTCAAAATAGATACTTAACATGTACTAGAAAAAGATACTCCTAATCAAGATCTATCATTATAGATATAGATGAGTCATTTTGGAGCATCCTGAAGGATTTTTGATGTTCTAGACGAAAATCAAATCACACCCAAAACCATCACCTGATCCCTCCCAACCCCAAAAATCGATCAAGACTTCAAAATAGATACTTGACATGTACTAGAAAAAAGATACTCCTAATCAAGATCTATCATTATAGATATTGATGAGTCATTTTGGAGCATCCTGAAGGATTTTTGATGTTCTAGACGAAAATCAAATCACACCCAAAACCATCACCTGATCCTTCCCAACCCCCAAAATCGATCAAGACTTCAAAATAGATACTTGACATGTACTAGAAAAAGATACTCCTAATCAAGATCTATCATTATAGATATAGATGAGTCATTTTGGAGCATCCTGAAGGATTTTTGATGTTCTAGACGAAAATCAAATCACACCCAAAACCCATCACCTGATCCTTCCCAACCCCCAAAATCGATCAAGACTTCAAAATAGATACTTGACATGTACTAGAAAAAGATACTCCTAATCAAGATCTATCATTATAGATATAGATGAGTCATTTTGGAGCATCCTGAAGGATTTTTGATGTTCTAGACGAAAATCAAATCACACCCAAAACCATCACCTGATCCTTCCCAACCCCCAAAATCGATCAAGACTTCAAATTAGATACTTGACATGTACTAGAAAAAGATACTCCTAATCAAGATCTATCATTATAGATATAGATGAGTCATTTTGGAGCATCCTGAAGGATTTTTTGATGTTCTAGACGAAAATCAAATCACACCCAAAACCATCACCTGATCCTTCCCAACCCCCAAAATCGATCAAGACTTCAAAATAGATACTTGACATGTACTAGAAAAAGATACTCCTAATCAAGATCTATCATTATAGATACAGATGAGTCATTTTGGAGCATCCTGAAGGATTTTTGATGTTCTAGACGAAAATCAAATCACACCCAAAACCATCACCTGATCCTTCCCAACCCCAAAAATCGATCAAGACTTCAAAATAGATACTTGACATGTACTAGAAAAAGATACTCCTAATCAAGATCTATCATTATAGATATAGATGAGGCATTTTGGAGCATCCTGAAGGATTTTTGATGTTCTAGACGAAAATCAAATCACACCCAAAACCATCACCTGATCCTTCCCAACCCCCAAAATCGATCAAGACTTCAAAATAGATACTTGACATGTACTAGAAAAAGATACTCCTAATCAAGATCTATCATTATAGATATAGATGAGTCATTTTGGAGCATCCTGAAGGATTTTTGGTGTTCTAGACGAAAATCAAATCACACCCAAAACCATCACCTGATCCTTCCCAACCCCCAAAATCGATCAAGATTCAAAATAGATACTTGACATGTACTAGAAAAAGATACTCCTAATCAAGATCTATCATTATAGATATAGATGAGTCATTTTGGAGCATCCTGAAGGATTTTTGATGTTCTAGACGAAAATCAAATCACACCCAAAACCATCACCTGATCCTTCCCAATCCCCAAAATCGATCAAGACTTCAAAATAGATACTTGACATGTACTAGAAAAAGATACTCCTAATCAAGATCTATCATTATAGATATAGATGAGTCATTTTGGAGCATCCTGAAGGATTTTTGATGTTCTAGACGAAAATCAAATCACACCCAAAACCATCACCTGATCCTTCCCAACCCCCAAAATCGATCAAGACTTCAAAATAGATACTTGACATGTACTAGAAAAAGATACTCCTAATCAAGATCTATCATTATAGATATAGATGAGTCATTTTGGAGCATCCTGAAGGATTTATGATGTTCTAGACGAAAATCAAATCACACCCAAAACCATCACCTGATCCTTCCCAACCCCCAAAATCGATCAAGACTTCAAAAATTAGATACTTGACATGTACTAGAAAAAGATACTCCTAATCAAGATCTATCATTATAGATATAGATGAGTCATTTTGGAGCATCCTGAAGGATTTTTGATGTTCTAGACGAAAATCAAATCACACCCAAAACCATCACCTGATCCTTCCCAACCCCCAAAATCGATCAAGACTTCAAAATAGATACTTGACATGTACTAGAAAAAGATACTCCTAATCAAGATCTATCATTATAGATATAGATGAGTCATTTTGGAGCATCCTGAAGGATTTTTGATGTTCTAGACGAAAATCAAATCACACCCAAAACCATCACCTGATCCTTCCCAACCCCCAAAATCGATCAAGACTTCAAAATAGATACTTGACATGTACTAGAAAAAGATACTCCTAATCAAGATCTATCATTATAGATATAGATGAGTCATTTTGGAGCATCCTGAAGGACTTTTGATGTTCTAGACGAAAATCAAATCACACCCAAAACCATCACCTGATCCTTCCCAACCCCCCAAAATCGATCAAGACTTCAAAATAGATACTTGACATGTACTAGAAAAAGATACTCCTAATCAAGATCTATCATTATAGATATAGATGAGTCATTTTGGAGCATCCTGAAGGATTTTTGATGTTCTAGACGAAAATCAAATCACACCCAAAACCATCACCTGATCTTTCCCAACCCCCAAAATCGATCAAGACTTCAAAATAGATACTTGACATGTACTAGAAAAAGATACTCCTAATCAAGATCTATCATTATAGATATAGATGAGTCATTTTGGAGCATCCTGAAGGATTTTTGATGTTCTAGACGAAAATCAAATCACACCCAAAACCATCACCTGATCCTTCCCAACCCCCAAAATCGATCAAGACTTCAAAATAGATACTTGACATGTACTAGAAAAAGATACTCCTAATCAAGATCTATCATTATAGATATAGATGAGTCATTTTGGAGCATCCTGAAGGATTTTTGATGTTCTAGACGAAAATCAAATCACACCCAAAACCATCACCTGATCCTTCCCAACCCCCAAAATCGATCAAGACTTCAAAATAGATACTTGACATGTACTAGAAAAAGATACTCCTAATCAAGATCTATCATTATAGATATAGATGAGTCATTTTGGAGCATCCTGAAGGATTTTTGATGTTCTAGACGAAAATCAAATCACACCCAAAACCATCACCTGATCCTTCCCAACCCCCAAAATCGATCAAGACTTCAAAATAGATACTTGACATGTACTAGAAAAAGATACTCCTAATCAAGATCTATCATTATAGATATAGATGAGTCATTTTGGAGCATCCTGAAGGATTTTTGATGTTCTAGACGAAAATCAAATCACACCCAAAACCATCACCTGATCCTTCCCAACCCCCAAAATCGATCAAGACTTCAAAATAGATACTTGACATGTACTAGAAAAAGATACTCCTAATCAAGATCTATTATTATAGATATAGATGAGTCATTTTGGAGCATCCTGAAGGATTTTTGATGTTCTAGACGAAAATCAAATCACACCCAAAACCATCACCTGATCCTTCCCAACCCCCAAAATCGATCAAGACTTCAAAATAGATACTTGACATGTACTAGAAAAAGATACTCCTAATCAAGATCTATCATTATAGATATAGATGAGTCATTTTGGAGCATCCTGAAGGATTTTTGATGTTCTAGACGAAAATCAAATCACACCCAAAACCATCACCTGATCCTTCCCAACCCCCAAAATCGATCAAGACTTCAAAATAGATACTTGACATGTACTAGAAAAAGATACTCCTAATCAAGATCTATCATTATAGATATAGATGAGTCATTTTGGAGCATCCTGAAGGATTTTTGATGTTCTAGACGAAAATCAAATCACACCCAAAACCATCACCTGATCCTTCCCAACCCCCAAAATCGATCAAGACTTCAAAATAGATACTTGACATGTACTAGAAAAAGATACTCCTAATCAAGATCTATCATTATAGATATAGATGAGTCATTTTGGAGCATCCTGAAGGATTTTTGATGTTCTAGACGAAAATCAAATCACACCCAAAACCATCACCTGATCCTTCCCAACCCCCAAAATCGATCAAGACTTCAAAATAGATACTTGACATGTACTAGAAAAAGATACTCCTAATCAAGATCTATCATTATAGATATAGATGAGTCATTTTGGAGCATCCTGAAGGATTTTTGATGTTCTAGACGAAAATCAAATCACACCCAAAACCATCACCTGATCCTTCCCAACCCCCAAAATCGATCAAGACTTCAAAATAGATACTTGACATGTACTAGAAAAAGATACTCCTAATCAAGATCTATCATTATAGATATAGATGAGTCATTTTGGAGCATCCTGAAGGATTTTTGATGTTCTAGACGAAAATCAAATCACACCCAAAACCATCACCTGATCCTTCCCAACCCCCAAAATCGATCAAGACTTCAAAATAGATACATGACATGTACTAGAAAAAGATACTCCTAATCAAGATCTATCATTATAGATATAGATGAGTCATTTTGGAGCATCCTGAAGGATTTTTGATGTTCTAGACGAAAATCAAATCACACCCAAAACCATCACCTGATCCTTCCCAACCCCCAAAATCGATCAAGACTTCATGACATGTACTAGAAAAAGATACTCCTAATCAAGATCTATCATTATAGATATAGATGAGTCATTTTGGAGCATCCTGAAGGATTTTTGATGTTCTAGACGAAAATCAAATCACACCCAAAACCATCACCTGATCCTTCCCAACCCCCAAAATCGATCAAGACTTCAAAATAGATACTTGACATGTACTAGAAAAAGATACTCCTAATCAAGATCTATCATTATAGATATAGATGAGTCATTTTGGAGCATCCTGAAGGATTTTTGATGTTCTAGACGAAAATCAAATCACACCCAAAACCATCACCTGATCCTTCCCAACCCCCAAAATCGATCAAGACTTCAAAATAGATACTTGACATGTACTAGAAAAAGATACTCCTAATCAAGATCTATCATTATAGATATAGATGAGTCATTTTGGAGCATCCTGAAGGATTTTTGATGTTCTAGACGAAAATCAAATCACACCCAAAACCATCACCTGATCCTTCCCAACCCCCAAAATCGATCAAGACTTCAAAATAGATACTTGACATGTACTAGAAAAAGATACTCCTAATCAAGATCTATCGTTATAGATATAGATGAGTCATTTTGGAGCATCCTGAAGGATTTTTGATGTTCTAGACGAAAATCAAATCACACCCAAAACCATCACCTGATCCTTCCCAACCCCCAAAATCGATCAAGACTTCAAAATAGATACTTGACATGTACTAGAAAAAGATACTCCTAATCAAGATCTATCATTATAAATATAGATGAGTCATTTTGGAGCATCCTGAAGGATTTTTGATGTTCTAGACGAAAATCAAATCACACCCAAAACCATCACCTGATCCTTCCCAACCCCCAAAATCGATCAAGACTTCAAAATAGATACTTGACATGTACTAGAAAAAGATACTCCTAATCAAGATCTATCATTATAGATATAGATGAGTCATTTTGGAGCATCCTGAAGGATTTTTGATGTTCTAGACGAAAATCAAATCACACCCAAAACCATCACCTGATCCTTCCCAACCCCAAAATCGATCAAGACTTCAAAATAGATACTTGACATGTACTAGAAAAAGATACTCCTAATCAAGATCTATCATTATAGATATAGATGAGTCATTTTGGAGCATCCTGAAGGATTTTTGATGTTCTAGACGAAAATCAAATCACACCCAAAACCATCACCTGATCCTTCCCAACCCCCAAAATCGATCAAGACTTCAAAATAGATACTTGACATGTACTAGAAAAAGATACTCCTAATCAAGATCTATCATTATAGATATAGATGAGTCATTTTGGAGCATCCTGAAGGATTTTTGATGTTCTAGACGAAAATCAAATCACACCCAAAACCATCACCTGATCCTTCCCAACCCCCAAAATCGATCAAGACTTCAAAATAGATACTTGACATGTACTAGAAAAAGATACTCCTAATCAAGATCTATCATTATAGATATAGATGAGTCATTTTGGAGCATCCTGAAGGATTTTTGATGTTCTAGACGAAAATCAAATCACACCCAAAACCATCACCTGATCCTTCCCAACCCCCAAAATCGATCAAGACTTCAAAATAGATACTTGACATGTACTAGAAAAAGATACTCCTAATCAAGATCTATCATTATAGATATAGATGAGTCCTGAAGGATTTTTGATGTTCTAGACGAAAATCAAATCACACCCAAAACCATCACCTGATCCTTCCCAACCCCCAAAATCGATCAAGACTTCAAAATAGATACTTGACATGTACTAGAAAAAGATACTCCTAATCAAGATCTATCATTATAGATATAGATGAGTCATTTTGGAGCATCCTGAAGGATTTTTGATGTTCTAGACGAAAATCAAATCACACCCAAAACCATCACCTGATCCTTCCCAAAACCCAAAATCGATCACGACTTCAAAATAGATACTTGACATGTACTAGAAAAAGATACTCCTAATCAAGATCTATCATTATAGATATAGATGAGTCATTTTGGAGCATCCTGAAGGATTTTTGATGTTCTAGACGAAAATCAAATCACGCCCAAAACCATCACCTGATCCTTCCCAACCCCCAAAATCGATCAAGACTTCAAAATAGATACTTGACATGTACTAGAAAAAGATACTCCTAATCAAGATCTATCATTATAGATATAGATGAGTCATTTTGGAGCATCCTGAAGGATTTTTGATGTTCTAGACGAAAATCAAATCACACCCAAAACCATCACCTGATCCTTCCCAACCCCCAAAATCGATCAAGACTTCAAAATAGATACTTGACATGTACTAGAAAAAGATACTCCTAATCAAGATCTATCATTATAGATATAGATGAGTCATTTTGGAGCATCCTGAAGGATTTTTGATGTTCTAGACGAAAATCAAATCACACCCAAAACCATCACCTGATCCTTCCCAACCCCCAAAATCGATCAAGACTTCAAAATAGATACTTGACATGTACTAGAAAAAGATACTCCTAATCAAGATCTATCATTATAGATATAGATGAGTCATTTTGGAGCATCCTGAAGGATTTTTGATGTTCTAGACGAAAATCAAATCACACCCAAAACCATCACCTGATCCTTCCCAACCCCCAAAATCGATCAAGACTTCAAAATAGATACTTGACATGTACTAGAAAAAGATACTCCTAATCAAGATCTATCGTTATAGATATAGATGAGTCATTTTGGAGCATCCTGAAGGATTTTTGATGTTCTAGACAAAAAACCAAATCAAATCACACCCAAAACCATCACCTGATCCTTCCCAACCCCCAAAAATCGATCAAGACTTCAAAATAGATACTTGACATGTACTAGAAAAAGATACTCCTAATCAAGGTCTATCATTATAAATATAGATGAGTCATTTTGGAGCATCCTGAAGGATTTTTGATGTTCTAGACGAAAATCAAATCACACCCAAAACCATCACCTGATCCTTCCCAACCCCCAAAATCGATCAAGACTTCAAAATAGATACTTGACATGTACTAGAAAAAGATACTCCTAATCAAGATCTATCATTATAGATATAGATGAGTCATTTTGGAGCATCCTGAAGGATTTTTGATGTTCTAGACGAAAATCAAATCACACCCAAAACCACACCTGATCCTTCCTAACCCCCAAAATCGATCAAGACTTCAAAATAGATACTTGACATGTACTAGAAAAAGATACTCCTAATCAAGATCTATCATTACAGATATAGATGAGTCATTTTGGAGCATCCTGAAGGATTTTTGATGTTCTAGACAAAAATCAAATCACACCCAAAACCATCACCTGATCCTTCCCAACCCCCAAAATCGATCAAGACTTCAAAATAGATACTTGACATGTACTAGAAAAAGATACTCCTAATTAAGATCTATCATTATAGATATAGATGAGTCATTTTGGAGCATCCTGAAGGATTTTTGATGTTCTAGACGAAAATCAAATCACACCCAAAACCATCACCTGATCCTTCCCAACCCCCAAAATCGATCAAGACTTCAAAATAGATACTTGACATGTACCAGAAAAAGATACTCCTAATCAAGATCTATCATTATAGATATAGATGAGTCATTTTGGAGCATCCTGAAGGATTTTTGATGTTCTAGACGAAAATCAAATCACACCCAAAACCATCACCTGATCCTTCCTAACCCCCAAAATCGATCAAGACTTCAAAATAGATACTTGACATGTACTAGAAAAAGATACTCCTAATCAAGATCTATCATTATAGATATAGATGAGTCATTTTGGAGCATCCTGAAGGATTTTTGATGTTCTAGACGAAAATCAAATCACACCCAAAACCATCACCTGATCCTTCCCAACCCCCAAAATCGATCAAGACTTCAAAATAGATACTTGACATGTACTAGAAAAAGATACTCCTAATCAAGATCTATCATTATAGATATAGATGAGTCATTTTGGAGCATCCTGAAGGATTTTTGATGTTCTAGACAAAAATCAAATCACACCCAAAACCATCACCTGATCCTTCCCAACCCCCAAAATCGATCAAGACTTCAAAATAGATACATGACATGTACTAGAAAAAGATACTCCTAATCAAGATCTATCATTATAGATATAGATGAGTCATTTTGGAGCATCCTGAAGGATTTTTGATGTTCTAGACGAAAATCAAATCACACCCAAAACCATCACCTGATCCTTCCCAACCCCCAAAATCGATCAAGACTTCAAAATAGATACTTGACATGTACCAGAAAAAGATACTCCTAATCAAGATCTATCATTATAGATATAGATGAGTCATTTTGGAGCATCCTGAAGGATTTTTGATGTTCTAGACGAAAATCAAATCACACCCAAAACCATCACCTGATCCTTCCCAACCCCCAAAATCGATCAAGACTTCAAAATAGATACTTGACATGTACTAGAAAAAGATACTCCTAATCAAGATCTATCATTATAGATATAGATGAGTCATTTTGGAGCATCCTGAAGGATTTTTGATGTTCTAGACGAAAATCAAATCACACCCAAAACCATCACCTGATCCTTCCCAACCCCCAAAATCGATCAAGACTTCAAAATAGATACTTGACATGTACTAGAAAAAGATACTCCTAATCAAGATCTATCATTATAGATATAGATGAGTCATTTTGGAGCATCCTGAAGGATTTTTGATGTTCTAGACGAAAATCAAATCACACCCAAAACCATCACCTGATCCTTCCTAACCCCCAAAATCGATCAAGACTTCAAAATAGATACTTGACATGTACTAGAAAAAGATACTCCTAATCAAGATCTATCATTATAGATATAGATGAGTCATTTTGGAGCATCCTGAAGGATTTTTGATGTTCTAGACGAAAATCAAATCACACCCAAAACCATCACCTGATCCTTCCCAACCCCCAAAATCGATCAAGACTTCAAAATAGATACTTGACATGTACTAGAAAAAGATACTCCTAATCAAGATCTATCATTACAGATATAGATGAGTCATTTTGGAGCATCCTGAAGGATTTTTGATGTTCTAGACAAAAATCAAATCACACCCAAAACCATCACCTGATCCTTCCCAACCCCCAAAATCGATCAAGACTTCAAAATAGATACTTGACATGTACTAGAAAAAGATACTCCTAATCAAGATCTATCATTATAGATATAGATGAGTCATTTTGGAGCATCCTGAAGGATTTTTGATGTTCTAGACGAAAATCAAATCACACCCAAAACCATCACCTGATCCTTCCCAACCCCCAAAATCGATCAAGACTTCAAAATAGATACTTGACATGTACCAGAAAAAGATACTCCTAATCAAGATCTATCATTATAGATATAGATGAGTCATTTTGGAGCATCCTGAAGGATTTTTGATGTTCTAGACGAAAATCAAATCACACCCAAAACCATCACCTGATCCTTCCTAACCCCCAAAATCGATCAAGACTTCAAAATAGATACTTGACATGTACTAGAAAAAGATACTCCTAATCAAGATCTATCATTATAGATATAGATGAGTCATTTTGGAGCATCCTGAAGGATTTTTGATGTTCTAGACGAAAATCAAATCACACCCAAAACCATCACCTGATCCTTCCCAACCCCCAAAATCGATCAAGACTTCAAAATAGATACTTGACATGTACTAGAAAAAGATACTCCTAATCAAGATCTATCATTATAGATATAGATGAGTCATTTTGGAGCATCCTGAAGGATTTTTGATGTTCTAGACAAAAATCAAATCACACCCAAAACCATCACCTGATCCTTCCCAACCCCCAAAATCGATCAAGACTTCAAAATAGATACATGACATGTACTAGAAAAAGATACTCCTAATCAAGATCTATCATTATAGATATAGATGAGTCATTTTGGAGCATCCTGAAGGATTTTTGATGTTCTAGACGAAAATCAAATCACACCCAAAACCATCACCTGATCCTTCCCAACCCCCAAAATCGATCAAGACTTCAAAATAGATACTTGACATGTACCAGAAAAAGATACTCCTAATCAAGATCTATCATTATAGATATAGATGAGTCATTTTGGAGCATCCTGAAGGATTTTTGATGTTCTAGACGAAAATCAAATCACACCCAAAACCATCACCTGATCCTTCCCAACCCCCAAAATCGATCAAGACTTCAAAATAGATACTTGACATGTACTAGAAAAAGATACTCCTAATCAAGATCTATCATTATAGATATAGATGAGTCATTTTGGAGCATCCTGAAGGATTTTTGATGTTCTAGACGAAAATCAAATCACACCCAAAACCATCACCTGATCCTTCCCAACCCCCAAAATCGATCAAGACTTCAAAATAGATACTTGACATGTACTAGAAAAAGATACTCCTAATCAAGATCTATCATTATAGATATAGATGAGTCATTTTGGAGCATCCTGAAGGATTTTTGATGTTCTAGACGAAAATCAAATCACACCCAAAACCATCACCTGATCCTTCCCAACCCCCAAAATCGATCAAGACTTTAAAATAGATACTTGACATGTACTAGAAAAAGATACTCCTAATCAAGATCTATCATTATAGATATAGATGAGTCATTTTGGAGCATCCTGAAGGATTTTTGATGTTCTAGACGAAAATCAAATCACACCCAAAACCATCACCTGATCCTTCCCAACCCCCAAAATCGATCAAGACTTCAAAATAGATACTTGACATGTACTAGAAAAAGATACTCCTAATCAAGATCTATCATTATAGATATAGATGAGTCATTTTGGAGCATCCTGAAGGATTTTTGATGTTCTAGACGAAAATCAAATCACACCCAAAACCATCACCTGATCCTTCCCAACCCCCAAAATCGATCAAGACTTCAAAATAGATACTTGACATGTACTAGAAAAAGATACTCCTAATCAAGATCTATCATTATAGATATAGATGAGTCATTTTGGAGCATCCTGAAGGATTTTTGATGTTCTAGACGAAAATCAAATCACACCCAAAACCATCACCTGATCCTTCCCAACCCCCAAAATCGATCAAGACTTCAAAATAGATACTTGACATGTACTAGAAAAAGATACTCCTAATCAAGATCTATCATTATAGATATAGATGAGTCATTTTGGAGCATCCTGAAGGATTTTTGATGTTCTAGACGAAAATCAAATCACACCCAAAACCATCACCTGATCCTTCCCAACCCCCAAAATCGATCAAGACTTCAAAATAGATACTTGACATGTACTAGAAAAAGATACTCCTAATCAAGATCTATCATTATAGATATAGATGAGTCATTTTGGAGCATCCTGAAGGATTTTTGATGTTCTAGACGAAAATCAAATCACACCCAAAACCATCACCTGATCCTTCCCAACCCCCAAAATCGATCAAGACTTCAAAAAAGATACTTGACATGTACTAGAAAAAGATACTCCTAATCAAGATCTATCATTATAGATATAGATGAGTCATTTTGGAGCATCCTGAAGGATTTTTGATGTTCTAGACGAACATCAAATCACACCCAAAACCATCACCTGATCCTTCCCAACCCCCAAAATCGATCAAGACTTCAAAATAGATACTTGACATGTACTAGAAAAAGATACTCCTAATCAAGATCTATCATTATAGATATAGATGAGTCATTTTGGAGCATCCTGAAGGATTTTTGATGTTCTAGACGAAAATCAAATCACACCCAAAACCATCACCTGATCCTTCCCAACCCCCAAAATCGATCAAGACTTCAAAATAGATACTTGACATGTACTAGAAAAAGATACTCCTAATCAAGATCTATCATTATAGATATAGATGAGTCATTTTGGAGCATCCTGAAGGATTTTTGATGTTCTAGACAAAAATCAAATCACACCCAAAACCATCACCTGATCCTTCCCAACCCCCAAAATCGATCAAGACTTCAAAATAGATACTTGACATCTACTAGAAAAAGATACTCCTAATCAAGATCTATCATTATAGATATAGATGAGTCATTTTGGAGCATCCTGAAGGATTTTTGATGTTCTAGACGAAAATCAAATCACACCCAAAACCATCACCTGATCCTTCCCAACCCCCAAAATCGATCAAGACTTCAAAATAGATACTTGACATGTACTAGAAAAAGATACTCCTAATCAAGATCTATCATTATAGATATAGATGAGTCATTTTGGAGCATCCTGAAGGATTTTTGATGTTCTAGACGAAAATCAAATCACACCCAAAACCATCACCTGATCCTTCCCAACCCCCAAAATCGATCAAGACTTCAAAATAGATACTTGACATGTACTAGAAAAAGATACTCCTAATCAAGATCTATCATTATAGATATAGATGAGTCATTTTGGAGCATCCTGAAGGATTTTTGATGTTCTAGACGAAAATCAAATCACACCCAAAACCATCACCTGATCCTTCCCAACCCCCAAAATCGATCAAGACTTCAAAATAGATACTTGACATGTACTAGAAAAAGATACTCCTAATCAAGATCTATCATTATAGATATAGATGAGTCATTTTGGAGCATCCTGAAAGATTTTTGATGTTCTAGACGAAAATCAAATCACACCCAAAACCATCACCTGATCCTTCCCAACCCCCAAAATCGATCAAGACTTTAAAATAGATACTTGACATGTACTAGAAAAAGATACTCCTAATCAAGATCTATCATTATAGATATAGATGAGTCATTTTGGAGCATCCTGAAGGATTTTTGATGTTCTAGACGAAAATCAAATCACACCCAAAACCATCACCTGATCCTTCCCAACCCCCAAAATCGATCAAGACTTCAAAATAGCTACTTGACATGTACTAGAAAAAGATACTCCTAATCAAGATCTATCATTATAGATATAGATGAGTCATTTTGGAGCATCCTGAAGGATTTTTGATGTTCTAGACGAAAATCAAATCACACCCAAAACCATCACCTGATCCTTCCCAACCCCCAAAATCGATCAAGACTTCAAAATAGATACTTGACATGTACTAGAAAAAGATACTCCTAATCAAGATCTATCATTATAGATATAGATGAGTCATTTTGGAGCATCCTGAAGGATTTTTGATGTTCTAGACGAAAATCAAATCACACCCAAAACCATCACCTGATCCTTCCCAACCCCCAAAATCGATCAAGACTTCAAAATAGATACTTGACATGTACTAGAAAAAGATACTCCTAATCAAGATCTATCATTATAGATATAGATGAGTCATTTTGGAGCATCCTGAAGGATTTTTGATGTTCTAGACGAAAATCAAATCACACCCAAAACCATCACCTGATCCTTCCCAACCCCCAAAATCGATCAAGACTTCAAAATAGATACTTGACATGTACTAGAAAAAGATACTCCTAATCAAGATCTATCATTATAGATATAGATGAGTCATTTTGGAGCATCCTGAAGGATTTTTGATGTTCTAGACGAAAATCAAATCACACCCAAAACCATCACCTGATCCTTCCCAACCCCCAAAATCGATCAAGACTTCAAAATAGATACTTGACATGTACTAGAAAAAGATACTCCTAATCAAGATCTATCATTATAGATATAGATGAGTCATTTTGGAGCATCCTGAAGGATTTTTGATGTTCTAGACGAAAATCAAATCACACCCAAAACCATCACCTGATCCTTCCCAACCCCCAAAATCGATCAAGACTTCAAAAAAGATACTTGACATGTACTAGAAAAAGATACTCCTAATCAAGATCTATCATTATAGATATAGATGAGTCATTTTGGAGCATCCTGAAGGATTTTTGATGTTCTAGACGAACATCAAATCACACCCAAAACCATCACCTGATCCTTCCCAACCCCCAAAATCGATCAAGACTTCAAAATAGATACTTGACATGTACTAGAAAAAGATACTCCTAATCAAGATCTATCATTATAGATATAGATGAGTCATTTTGGAGCATCCTGAAGGATTTTTGATGTTCTAGACGAAAATCAAATCACACCCAAAACCATCACCTGATCCTTCCCAACCCCCAAAATCGATCAAGACTTCAAAATAGATACTTGACATGTACTAGAAAAAGATACTCCTAATCAAGATCTATCATTATAGATATAGATGAGTCATTTTGGAGCATCCTGAAGGATTTTTGATGTTCTAGACAAAAATCAAATCACACCCAAAACCATCACCTGATCCTTCCCAACCCCCAAAATCGATCAAGACTTCAAAATAGATACTTGACATCTACTAGAAAAAGATACTCCTAATCAAGATCTATCATTATAGATATAGATGAGTCATTTTGGAGCATCCTGAAGGATTTTTGATGTTCTAGACGAAAATCAAATCACACCCAAAACCATCACCTGATCCTTCCCAACCCCCAAAATCGATCAAGACTTCAAAATAGATACTTGACATGTACTAGAAAAAGATACTCCTAATCAAGATCTATCATTATAGATATAGATGAGTCATTTTGGAGCATCCTGAAGGATTTTTGATGTTCTAGACGAAAATCAAATCACACCCAAAACCATCACCTGATCCTTCCCAACCCCCAAAATCGATCAAGACTTCAAAATAGATACTTGACATGTACTAGAAAAAGATACTCCTAATCAAGATCTATCATTATAGATATAGATGAGTCATTTTGGAGCATCCTGAAGGATTTTTGATGTTCTAGACGAAAATCAAATCACACCCAAAACCATCACCTGATCCTTCCCAACCCCCAAAATCGATCAAGACTTCAAAATAGATACTTGACATGTACTAGAAAAAGATACTCCTAATCAAGATCTATCATTATAGATATAGATGAGTCATTTTGGAGCATCCTGAAAGATTTTTGATGTTCTAGACGAAAATCAAATCACACCCAAAACCATCACCTGATCCTTCCCAACCCCCAAAATCGATCAAGACTTTAAAATAGATACTTGACATGTACTAGAAAAAGATACTCCTAATCAAGATCTATCATTATAGATATAGATGAGTCATTTTGGAGCATCCTGAAGGATTTTTGATGTTCTAGACGAAAATCAAATCACACCCAAAACCATCACCTGATCCTTCCCAACCCCCAAAATCGATCAAGACTTCAAAATAGCTACTTTACATGTACTAGAAAAAGATACTCCTAATCAAGATCTATCATTATAGATATAGATGAGTCATTTTGGAGCATCCTGAAGGATTTTTGATGTTCTAGACGAAAATCAAATCACACCCAAAACCATCACCTGATCCTTCCCAACCCCCAAAATCGATCAAGACTAGATACTTGACATGTTCTAGAAAAAGATACTCCTAATCAAGATCTATCATTATAGATATAGATGAGTCATTTTGGAGCATCCTGAAGGATTGTTGATGTTCTAGACGAAAATCAAATCACACCCAAAACCATCACCTGATCCTTCCCAACCCCCAAAATCGATCAAGACTTCAAAATAGATACTTGACATGTACTAGAAAAAGATACTCCTAATCAAGATCTATCATTATAGATATAGATGAGTCATTTTGGAGCATCCTGAAGGATTTTTGATGTTCTAGACGAAAATCAAATCACACCCAAAACCATCACCTGATCCTTCCCAACCCCCAAAATCGATCAAGACTTCAAAATAGATACTTGACATGTACTAGAAAAAGATACTCCTAATCAAGATCTATCATTATAGATATAGATGAGTCATTTTGGAGCATCCTGAAGGATTTTTGATGTTCTAGACGAAAATCAAATCACACCCAAAACCATCACCTGATCCTTCCCAACCCCCAAAATCGATCAAGACTTCAAAATAGATACTTGACATGTACTAGAAAAAGATACTCCTAATCAAGATCTATCATTATAGATATAGATGAGTCATTTTGGAGCATCCTGAAGGATTTTTGATGTTCTAGACGAAAATCAAATCACACCCAAAACCATCACCTGATCCTTCCCAACCCCCAAAATCGATCAAGACTTCAAAATAGATACTTGACATGTACTAGAAAAAGATACTCCTAATCAAGATCTATCATTATAGATATAGATGAGTCATTTTGGAGCATCCTGAAGGATTTTTGATGTTCTAGACGAAAATCAAATCACACCCAAAACCATCACCTGATCCTTCCCAACCCCCAAAATCGATCAAGACTTCAAAATAGATACTTGACATGTACTAGAAAAAGATACTCCTAATCAAGATCTATCATTATAGATATAGATAAGTCATTTTGGAGCATCCTGAAGGATTTTTGATGTTCTAGACGAAAATCAAATCACACCCAAAACCATCACCTGATCCTTCCCAACCCCCAAAATCGATCAAGACTTCAAAATAGATACTTGACATGTACTAGAAAAAGATACTCCTAATCAAGATCTATCATTATAGATATAGATGAGTCATTTTGGAGCATCCTGAAGGATTTTTGATGTTCTAGACGAAAATCAAATCACACCCAAAACCATCACCTGATCCTTCCCAACCCCCAAAATCGATCAAGACTTCAAAATAGATACTTGACATGTACTAGAAAAAGATACTCCTAATCAAGATCTATCATTATAGATATAGATGAGTCATTTTGGAGCATCCTGAAGGATTTTTGATGTTCTAGACGAAAATCAAATCACACCCAAAACCATCACCTGATCCTTCCCAACCCCCAAAATCGATCAAGACTTCAAAATAGATACTTGACATGTACTAGAAAAAGATACTCCTAATCAAGATCTATCATTATAGATATAGATGAGTCATTTTGGAGCATCCTGAAGGATTTTTGATGTTCTAGACGAAAATCAAATCACACCCAAAACCATGACCTGATCCTTCCCAACCCCCAAAATCGATCAAGACTTCAAAATAGATACTTGACATGTACTAGAAAAAGATACTCCTAATCAAGATCTATCATTATAGATATAGATGAGTCATTTTGGAGCATCCTGAAGGATTTTTGATGTTCTAGACGAAAATCAAATCACACCCAAAACCATCACCTGATCCTTCCCAACCCCCAAAATCGATCAAGACTTCAAAATAGATACTTGACATGTACTAGAAAAAGATACTCCTAATCAAGATCTATCATTATAGATATAGATGAGTCATTTTGGAGCATCCTGAAGGATTTTTAATGTTCTAGACGAAAATCAAATCACACCCAAAACCATCACCTGATCCTTCCCAACCCCCAAAATCGATCAAGACTTCAAAATAGATACTTGACATGTACTAGAAAAAGATACTCCTCATCAAGATCTATCATTATAGATATAGATGAGTCATTTTGGAGCATCCTGAAGGATTTTTGATGTTCTAGACGAAAATCAAATCACACCCAAAACCATCACCTGATCCTTCCCAACCCCCAAAATCGATCAAGACTTCAAAATAGATACTTGACATGTACTAGAAAAAGATACTCCTAATCAAGATCTATCATTATAGATATAGATGAGTCATTTTGGAGCATCCTGAAGGATTTTTGATGTTCTAGACGAAAATCAAATCACACCCAAAACCATCACCTTCCTTCCCAACCCCCAAAATCGATCAAGACTTCAAAATAGATACTTGACATGTACTAGAAAAAGATACTCCTAATCAAGATCTATCATTATAGATATAGATGAGTCATTTTGGAGCATCCTGAAGGATTTTTGATGTTCTAGACGAAAATCAAATCACACCCAAAACCATCACCTGATCCTTCCTAACCCCCAAAATCGATCAAGACTTCAAAATAGATACTTGACATGTACTAGAAAAAGATACTCCTAATCAAGATCTATCATTATAGATATAGATGAGTCATTTTGGAGCATCCTGAAGGATTTTTGATGTCCTAGACGAAAATCAAATCACACCCAAAACCATCACCTGATCCTTCCCAACCCCCAAAATCGATCAAGACTTCAAAATAGATACTTGACATGTACTAGAAAAAGATACTCCTAATCAAGATCTATCATTATAGATATAGATGAGTCATTTTGGAGCATCCTGAAGGATTTTTGATGTTCTAGACAAAAATCAAATCACACCCAAAACCATCACCTGATCCTTCCCAACCCCCAAAATCGATCAAGACTTCAAAATAGATACTTGACATGTACTAGAAAAAGATACTCCTAATCAAGATCTATCATTATAGATATAGATGAGTCATTTTGGAGCATCCTGAAGGATTTTTGATGTTCTAGACGAAAATCAAATCACACCCAAAACCATCACCTGATCCTTCCCAACCCCCAAAATCGATCAAGACTTCAAAATAGATACTTGACATGTACTAGAAAAAGATACTCCTAATCAAGATCTATCATTATAGATATAGATGAGTCATTTTGGAGCATCCTGAAGGATTTTTGATGTTCTAGACGAAAATCAAATCACACCCAAAACCATCACCTGATCCTTCCCAACCCCCAAAATCGATCAAGACTTCAAAATAGATACTTGACATGTACTAGAAAAAGATACTCCTAATCAAGATCTATCATTATAGATATAGATGAGTCATTTTGGAGCATCCTGAAGGATTTTTGATGTTCTAGACGAAAATCAAATCACACCCAAAACCATCACCTGATCTTTCCCAACCCCCAAAATCGATCAAGACTTCAAAATAGATACTTGACATGTACTAGAAAAAGATACTCCTAATCAAGATCTATCATTATAGATATAGATGAGTCATTTTGGAGCATCCTGAAGGATTTTTGATGTTCTAGACGAAAATCAAATCACACCCAAAACCATCACCTGATCCTTCCCAACCCCAAAAATCGATCAAGACTTTAAAATAGATACTTGACATGTACTAGAAAAAGATACTCCTAATCAAGATCTATCATTATAGATATAGATGAGTCATTTTGGAGCATCCTGAAGGATTTTTGATGTTCTAGACGAAAATCAAATCACACCCAAAACCATCACCTGATCCTTCCCAACCCCCAAAATCGATCAAGACTTCAAAATAGATACTTGACATGTACTAGAAAAAGATACTCCTAATCAAGATCTATCATTATAGATATAGATGAGTCATTTTGGAGCATCCTGAAGGATTTTTGATGTTCTAGACGAAAATCAAATCACACCCAAAACCATCAACTGATCCTTCCCAACCCCCAAAATCGATCAAGACTTCAAAATAGATACTTGACATGTACTAGAAAAAGATACTCCTAATCAAGATCTATCATTATAGATATAGATGAGTCATTTTGGAGCATCCTGAAGGATTTTTGATGTTCTAGACGAAAATCAAATCACACCCAAAACCATCACCTGATCCTTCCCAACCCCCAAAATCGATCAAGACTTCAAAATAGATACTTGACATGTACTAGAAAAAGATACTCCTAATCAAGATCTATCATTATAGATATAGATGAGTCATTTTGGAGCATCCTGAAGGATTTTTGATGTTCTAGACGAAAATCAAATCACACCCAAAACCATCACCTGATCCTTCCCAACCCCCAAAATCGATCAAGACTTCAAAATAGATACTTGACATGTGCTAGAAAAAGATACTCCTAATCAAGATCTATCATTATAGATATAGATGAGTCATTTTGGAGCATCCTGAAGGATTTTTGATGTTCTAGACGAAAATCAAATCACACCCAAAACCATCACCTGATCCTTCCCAACCCCCAAAATCGATCAAGACTTCAAAATAGATACTTGACATGTACTAGAAAAAGATACTCCTAATCAAGATCTATCATTATAGATATAGATGAGTCATTTTGGAGCATCCTGAAGGATTTTTGATGTTCTAGACGAAAATCAAATCACACCCAAAACCATCACCTGATCCTTCCCAACCCCCAAAATCGATCAAGACTTCAAAATAGATACTTGACATGTACTAGAAAAAGATACTCCTAATCAAGATCTATCATTATAGATATAGATGAGTCATTTTGGAGCATCCTGAAGGATTTTTGATGTTCTAGACAAAAATCAAATCACACCCAAAACCATCACCTGATCCTTCCCAACCCCCAAAATCGATCAAGACTTCAAAATAGATACTTGACATCTACTAGAAAAAGATACTCCTAATCAAGATCTATCATTATAGATATAGATGAGTCATTTTGGAGCATCCTGAAGGATTTTTGATGTTCTAGACGAAAATCAAATCACACCCAAAACCATCACCTGATCCTTCCCAACCCCCAAAATCGATCAAGACTTCAAAATAGATACTTGACATGTACTAGAAAAAGATACTCCTAATCAAGATCTATCATTATAGATATAGATGAGTCATTTTGGAGCATCCTGAAGGATTTTTGATGTTCTAGACGAAAATCAAATCACACCCAAAACCATCACCTGATCCTTCCCAACCCCCAAAATCGATCAAGACTTCAAAATAGATACTTGACATGTACTAGAAAAAGATACTCCTAATCAAGATCTATCATTATAGATATAGATGAGTCATTTTGGAGCATCCTGAAGGATTTTTGATGTTCTAGACGAAAATCAAATCACACCCAAAACCATCACCTGATCTTTCCCAACCCCCAAAATCGATCAAGACTTCAAAATAGATACTTGACATGTACTAGAAAAAGATACTCCTAATCAAGATCTATCATTATAGATATAGATGAGTCATTTTGGAGCATCCTGAAGGATTTTTGATGTTCTAGACGAAAATCAAATCACACCCAAAACCATCACCTGATCCTTCCCAACCCCCAAAATCGATCAAGACTTTAAAATAGATACTTGACATGTACTAGAAAAAGATACTCCTAATCAAGATCTATCATTATAGATATAGATGAGTCATTTTGGAGCATCCTGAAGGATTTTTGATGTTCTAGACGAAAATCAAATCACACCCAAAACCATCACCTGATCCTTCCCAACCCCCAAAATCGATCAAGACTTCAAAATAGCTACTTGACATGTACTAGAAAAAGATACTCCTAATCAAGATCTATCATTATAGATATAGATGAGTCATTTTGGAGCATCCTGAAGGATTTTTGATGTTCTAGACGAAAATCAAATCACACCCAAAACCATCACCTGATCCTTCCCAACCCCCAAAATCGATCAAGACTTCAAAATAGATACTTGACATGTACTAGAAAAAGATACTCCTAATCAAGATCTATCATTATAGATATAGATGAGTCATTTTGGAGCATCCTGAAGGATTGTTGATGTTCTAGACGAAAATCAAATCACACCCAAAACCATCACCTGATCCTTCCCAACCCCCAAAATCGATCAAGACTTCAAAATAGATACTTGACATGTACTAGAAAAAGATACTCCTAATCAAGATCTATCATTATAGATATAGATGAGTCATTTTGGAGCATCCTGA
This sequence comes from Eupeodes corollae, assembly GCF_945859685.1. Lineage (NCBI taxonomy): Eukaryota > Metazoa > Arthropoda > Insecta > Diptera > Syrphidae > Eupeodes > Eupeodes corollae. The sequence continues at coordinate 27,792 of NW_026605244.1, forward strand.
AGGATTTTTGATGTTCTAGACGAAAATCAAATCACACCCAAAACCATCACCTGATCCTTCCCAACCCCCAAAATCGATCAAGACTTCAAAATAGATACTTGACATGTACTAGAAAAAGATACTCCTAATCAAGATCTATCATTATAGATATAGATGAGTCATTTTGGAGCATCCTGAAGGATTTTTGATGTTCTAGACGAAAATCAAATCACACCCAAAACCATCACCTGATCCTTCCCAACCCCCAAAATCGATCAAGACTTCAAAATAGATACTTGACATGTACTAAAAAAAGATACTCCTAATCAAGATCTATCATTATAGATATAGATGAGTCATTTTGGAGCATCCTGAAGGATTTTTGATGTTCTAGACGAAAATCAAATCACACCCAAAACCATCACCTGATCCTTCCCAACCCCCAAAATCGATCAAGACTTCAAAATAGATACTTGACATGTACTAGAAAAAGATACTCCTAATCAAGATCTATCATTATAGATATAGATGAGTCATTTTGGAGCATCCTGAAGGATTTTTGATGTTCTAGACGAAAATCAAATCACACCCAAAACCATCACCTGATCCTTCCCAACCCCCAAAATCGATCAAGACTTCAAAATAGATACTTGACATGTACTAGAAAAAGATACTCCTAATCAAGATCTATCATTATAGATATAGATAAGTCATTTTGGAGCATCCTGAAGGATTTTTGATGTTCTAGACGAAAATCAAATCACACCCAAAACCATCACCTGATCCTTCCCAACCCCCAAAATCGATCAAGACTTCAAAATAGATACTTGACATGTACTAGAAAAAGATACTCCTAATCAAGATCTATCATTATAGATATAGATGAGTCATTTTGGAGCATCCTGAAGGATTTTTGATGTTCTAGACGAAAATCAAATCACACCCAAAACCATCACCTGATCCTTCCCAACCCCCAAAATCGATCAAGACTTCAAAATAGATACTTGACATGTACTAGAAAAAGATACTCCTAATCAAGATCTATCATTATAGATATAGATGAGTCATTTTGGAGCATCCTGAAGGATTTTTGATGTTCTAGACGAAAATCAAATCACACCCAAAACCATCACCTGATCCTTCCCAACCCCCAAAATCGATCAAGACTTCAAAATAGATACTTGACATGTACTAGAAAAAGATACTCCTAATCAAGATCTATCATTATAGATATAGATGAGTCATTTTGGAGCATCCTGAAGGATTTTTGATGTTCTAGACGAAAATCAAATCACACCCAAAACCATCACCTGATCCTTCCCAACCCCCAAAATCGATCAAGACTTCAAAATAGATACTTGACATGTACTAGAAGAAGATACTCCTAATCAAGATCTATCATTATAGATATAGATGAGTCATTTTGGAGCATCCTGAAGGATTTTTGATGTTCTAGACGAAAATCAAATCACACCCAAAACCATCACCTGATCCTTCCCAACCCCCAAAATCGATCAAGACTTCAAAATAGATACTTGACATGTACTAGAAAAAGATACTCCTAATCAAGATTTATCATTATAGATATAGATGAGTCATTTTGGAGCATCCTGAAGGATTTTTAATGTTCTAGACGAAAATCAAATCACACCCAAAACCATCACCTGATCCTTCCCAACCCCCAAAATCGATCAAGACTTCAAAATAGATACTTGACATGTACTAGAAAAAGATACTCCTCATCAAGATCTATCATTATAGATATAGATGAGTCATTTTGGAGCATCCTGAAGGATTTTTGATGTTCTAGACGAAAATCAAATCACACCCAAAACCATCACCTGATCCTTCCCAACCCCCAAAATCGATCAAGACTTCAAAATAGATACTTGACATGTACTAGAAAAAGATACTCCTAATCAAGATCTATCATTATAGATATAGATGAGTCATTTTGGAGCATCCTGAAGGATTTTTGATGTTCTAGACGAAAATCAAATCACACCCAAAACCATCACCTGATCCTTCCCAACCCCCAAAATCGATCAAGACTTCAAAATAGATACTTGACATGTACTAGAAAAAGATACTCCTAATCAAGATCTATCATTATAGATATAGATGAGTCATTTTGGAGCATCCTGAAGGATTTTTGATGTTCTAGACGAAAATCAAATCACACCCAAAACCATCACCTGATCCTTCCCAACCCCCAAAATCGATCAAGACTTCAAAATAGATACTTGACATGTACTAGAAAAAGATACTCCTAATCAAGATCTATCATTATAGATATAGATGAGTCATTTTGGAGCATCCTGAAGGATTTTTGATGTTCTAGACGAAAATCAAATCACACCCAAAACCATCACCTGATCCTTCCCAACCCCCAAAATCGATCAAGACTTCAAAATAGATACTTGACATGTACTAGAAAAAGATACTCCTAATCAAGATCTATCATTATAGATATAGATGAGTCATTTTGGAGCATCCTGAAGGATTTTTGATGTTCTAGACGAAAATCAAATCACACCCAAAACCATCACCTGATCCTTCCCAACCCCCAAAATCGATCAAGACTTCAAAATAGATACTTGACATGTACTAGAAAAAGATACTCCTAATCAAGATCTATCATTATAGATATAGATGAGTCATTTTGGAGCATCCTGAAGGATTTTTGATGTTCTAGACGAAAATCAAATCACACCCAAAACCATCACCTGATCCTTCCCAACCCCCAAAATCGATCAAGACTTTAAAATAGATACTTGACATGTACTAGAAAAAGATACTCCTAATCAAGATCTATCATTATAGATATAGATGAGTCATTTTGGAGCATCCTGAAGGATTTTTGATGTTCTAGACGAAAATCAAATCACACCCAAAACCATCACCTGATCCTTCCCAACCCCCGAAATCGATCAAGACTTCAAAATAGATACTTGACATGTACTAGAAAAAGATACTCCTAATCAAGATCTATCATTATAGATATAGATGAGTCATTTTGGAGCATCCTGAAGGATTTTTGATGTTCTAGACGAAAATCAAATCACACCCAAAACCATCACCTGATCCTTCCCAACCCCCAAAATCGATCAAGACTTCAAAATAGATACTTGACATGTACTAGAAAAAGATACTCCTAATCAAGATCTATCATTATAGATATAGATGAGTCATTTTGGAGCATCCTGAAGGATTTTTGATGTTCTAGACGAAAATCAAATCACACCCAAAACCATCACCTGATCCTTCCCAACCCCCAAAATCGATCAAGACTTCAAAATAGATACTTGACATGTACTAGAAAAAGATACTCCTAATCAAGATCTATCATTATAGATATAGATAAGTCATTTTGGAGCATCCTGAAGGATTTTTGATGTTCTAGACGAAAATCAAATCACACCCAAAACCATCACCTGATCCTTCCCAACCCCCAAAATCGATCAAGACTTCAAAATAGATACTTGACATGTACTAGAAAAAGATACTCCTAATCAAGATCTCTCATTATAGATATAGATGAGTCATTTTGGAGCATCCTGAAGGATTTTTGATGTTCTAGACGAAAATCAAATCACACCCAAAACCATCACCTGATCCTTCCCAACCCCCAAAATCGATCAAGACTTCAAAATAGATACTTGACATGTACTAGAAAAAGATACTCCTAATCAAGATCTATCATTATAGATATAGATGAGTCATTTTGGAGCATCCTGAAGGATTTTTGATGTTCTAGACGAAAATCAAATCACACCCAAAACCATCACCTGATCCTTCCCAACCCCCAAAATCGATCAAGACTTCAAAATAGATACTTGACATGTACTAGAAAAAGATACTCCTAATCAAGATCTATCATTATAGATATAGATGAGTCATTTTGGAGCATCCTGAAGGATTTTTGATGTTCTAGACGAAAATCAAATCACACCCAAAACCATGACCTGATCCTTCCCAACCCCCAAAATCGATCGAGACTTCAAAATAGATACTTGACATGTACTAGAAAAAGATACTCCTAATCAAGATCTATCATTATAGATATTTATGAGTCATTTTGGAGCATCCTGAAGGATTTTTGATGTTCTAGACGAAAATCAAATCACACCCAAAACCATCACCTGATCCTTCCCAACCCCCAAAATCGATCAAGACTTCAAAATAGATACTTGACATGTACTAGAAAAAGATACTCCTAATCAAGATCTATCATTATAGATATAGATGAGTCATTTTGGAGCATCCTGAAGGATTTTTAATGTTCTAGACGAAAATCAAATCACACCCAAAACCATCACCTGATCCTTCCCAACCCCCAAAATCGATCAAGACTTCAAAATAGATACTTGACATGTACTAGAAAAAGATACTCCTAATCAAGATCTATCATTATAGATATAGATGAGTCATTTTGGAGCATCCTGAAGGATTTTTGATGTTCTAGACGAAAATCAAATCACACCCAAAACCATCACCTGATCCTTCCCAACCCCCAAAATCGATCAAGACTTCAAAATAGATACTTGACATGTACTAGAAAAAGATACTCCTAATCAAGATCTATCATTATAGATATAGATGAGTCATTTTGGAGCATCCTGAAGGATTTTTGATGTTCTAGACGAAAATCAAATCACACCCAAAACCATCACCTGATCCTTCCCAACCCCCAAAATCGATCAAGACTTCAAAATAGATACTTGACATGTACTAGAAAAAAGATACTCCTAATCAAGATCTATCATTATAGATATAGATGAGTCATTTTGGAGCATCCTGAAGGATTTTTGATGTTCTAGACGAAAATCAAATCACACCCAAAACCATCACCTGATCCTTCCCAACCCCCAAAATCGATCAAGACTTCAAAATAGATACTTGACATGTACTAGAAAAAGATACTCCTAATCAAGATCTATCATTATAGATATAGATGAGTCATTTTGGAGCATCCTGAAGGATTTTTGATGTTCTAGACGAAAATCAAATCACACCCAAAACCATCACCTGATCCTTCCCAACCCCCAAAATCGATCAAGACTTCAAAATAGATACTTGACATGTACTAGAAAAAGATACTCCTAATCAAGATCTATCATTATAGATATAGATGAGTCATTTTGGAGCATCCTGAAGGATTTTTGATGTTCTAGACGAAAATCAAATCACACCCAAAACCATCACCTGATCCTTCCCAACCCCCAAAATCGATCAAGACTTCAAAATAGATACTTGACATGTACTAGAAAAAGATACTCCTAATCAAGATCTATCATTATAGATATAGATGAGTCATTTTGGAGCATCCTGAAGGATTTTTGATGTTCTAGACGAAAATCAAATCACACCCAAAACCATCACCTGATCGTTCCCAACCCCCAAAATCGATCAAGACTTCAAAATAGATACTTGACATGTACTTAAAAAAGATACTCCTAATCAAGATCTATCATTATAGATATAGATGGTCATTTTGGAGCATCCTGAAGGATTTTTGATGTTCTAGACGAAAATCAAATCACACCCAAAACCATCACCTGATCCTTCCCAACCCCCAAAATCGATCAAGACTTCAAAATAGATACTTGACATGTACTAGAAAAAGATACTCCTAATCAAGATCTATCATTATAGATATAGATGAGTCATTTTGGAGCATCCTGAAGGATTTTTGATGTTCTAGACGAAAATCAAATCACACCCAAAACCATCACCTGATCCTTCCCAACCCCCAAAATCGATCAAGACTTCAAAATAGATACTTGACATGTACTAGAAAAAGATACTCCTAATCAAGATCTATCATTATAGATATAGATGAGTCATTTTGGAGCATCCTGAAGGATTTTTGATGTTCTAGACGAAAATCAAATCACACCCAAAACCATCACCTGATCGTTCCCAACCCCCAAAATCGATCAAGACTTCAAAATAGATACTTGACATGTACTAAAAAAAGATACTCCTAATCAAGATCTATCATTATAGATATAGATGAGTCATTTTGGAGCATCCTGAAGGATTTTTGATGTTCTAGACGAAAATCAAATCACACCCAAAACCATCACCTGATCCTTTCCAACCCCCAAAATCGATCAAGACTTCAAAATAGATACTTGACATGTAATAGAAAAAGATACTCCTAATCAAGATCTATCATTATAGATATAGATGAGTCATTTTGGAGCATCCTGAAGGATTTTTGATGTTCTAGACGAAAATCAAATCACACCCAAAACCATCACCTGATCCTTCCCAACCCCCAAAATCGATCAAGACTTCAAAATAGATACTTGACATGTACTAGAAAAAGATACTCCTAATCAAGATCTATCATTATAGATATAGATGAGTCATTTTGGAGCATCCTGAAGGATTTTTGATGTTCTAGACGAAAATCAAATCACACCCAAAACCATCACCTGATCCTTCCCAACCCCCAAAATCGATCAAGACTTCAAAATAGATACTTGACATGTACTAGAAAAAGATACTCCTAATCAAGATCTATCATTATAGATATAGATGAGTCATTTTGGAGCATCCTGAAGGATTTTTGATGTTCTAGACGAAAATCAAATCACACCCAAAACCATCACCTGATCCTTCCCAACCCCCAAAATCGATCAAGACTTCAAAATAGATACTTGACATGTACTAGAAAAAGATACTCCTAATCAAGATCTATCATTATAGATATAGATGAGTCATTTTGGAGCATCCTGAAGGATTTTTGATGTTCTAGACGAAAATCAAATCACACCCAAAACCATCACCTGATCCTTCCCAACCCCCAAAATCGATCAATACTTCAAAATAGATACTTGACATGTACTAGAAAAAGATACTCCTAATCTAGATCTATCATTATAGATATAGATGAGTCATTTTGGAGCATCCTGAAGGATTTTTGATGTTCTAGACGAAAATCAAATCACACCCAAAACCATCACCTGATCCTTCCCAACCCCCAAAATCGATCAAGACTTCAAAATAGATTCTTGACATGTACTAGAAAAAGATACTCCTAATCAAGATCTATCATTATAGATATAGATGAGTCATTTTGGAGCATCCTGAAGGATTTTTGATGTTCTAGACGAAAATCAAATCACACCCAAAACCATCACCTGATCCTTTCCAACCCCCAAAATCGATCAAGACTTCAAAATAGATACTTGACATGTAATAGAAAAAGATACTCCTAATCAAGATCTATCATTATAGATATAGATGAGTCATTTTGGAGCATCCTGAAGGATTTTTGATGTTCTAGACGAAAATCAAATCACACCCAAAACCATCACCTGATCCTTCCCAACCCCCAAAATCGATCAAGACTTCAAAATAGATACTTGACATGTACTAGAAAAAGATACTCCTAATCAAGATCTATCATTATAAATATAGATGAGTCATTTTGGAGCATCCTGAAGGATTTTTGATGTTCTAGACGAAAATCAAATCACACCCAAAACCATCACCTGATCCTTCCCAACCCCCAAAATCGATCAAGACTTCAAAATAGATACTTGACATGTACTAGAAAAAGATACTCCTAATCAAGATCTATCATTATAGATATAGATGAGTCATTTTGGAGCATCCTGAAGGATTTTTGATGTTCTAGACGAAAATCAAATCACACCCAAAACCATCACCTGATCCTTCCCAACCCCCAAAATCGATCAAGACTTCAAAATAGATACTTGACATGTACTAGAAAAAGATACTCCTAATCAAGATCTATCATTATAGATATAGATGAGTCATTTTGGAGCATCCTGAAGGATTTTTGATGTTCTAGACGAAAATCAAATCACACCCAAAACCATCACCTGATCCTTCCCAACCCCAAAATCGATCAATACTTCAAAATAGATACTTGACATGTACTAGAAAAAGATACTCCTAATCTAGATCTATCATTATAGATATAGATGAGTCATTTTGGAGCATCCTGAAGGATTTTTGATGTTCTAGACGAAAATCAAATCACACCCAAAACCATCACCTGATCCTTCCCAACCCCCAAAATCGATCAAGACTTCAAAATAGATTCTTGACATGTACTAGAAAAAGATACTCCTAATCAAGATCTATCATTGTAGATATAGATGAGTCATTTTGGAGCATCCTGAAGGATTTTTGATGTTCTAGACGAAAATCAAATCACACCCAAAACCATCACCTGATCCTTCCCAACCCCCAAAATCGATCAAGACTTCAAAATAGATACTTGACATGTACTAGAAAAAGATACTCCTAATCAAGATCTATCATTATAGATATAGATGAGTCATTTTGGAGCATCCTGAAGGATTTTTGATGTTCTAGACGAAAATCAAATCACACCCAAAACCATCACCTGATCCTTCCCAACCCCCAAAATCGATCAAGACTTCAAAATAGATACTTGACATGTACTAGAAAAAGATACTCCTAATCAAGATCTATCATTATAGATATAGATGAGTCATTTTGGAGCATCCTGAAGGATTTTTGATGTTCTAGACGAAAATCAAATCACACCCAAAACCATCACCTGATCCTTCCCAACCCCCAAAATCGATCAAGACTTCAAAATAGATACTTGACATGTACTAGAAAAAGATACTCCTAATCAAGATCTATCATTATAGATATAGATGAGTCATTTTGGAGCATCCTGAAGGATTTTTGATGTTCTAGACGAAAATCAAATCACACCCAAAACCATCACCTGATCCTTCCCAACCCCCAAAATCGATCAAGACTTCAAAATAGATACTTGACATGTACTAGAAAAAGATACTCCTAATCAAGATCTATCATTATAGATATAGATGAGTCATTTTGGAGCATCCTGAAGGATTTTTGATGTTCTAGACGAAAATCAAATCACACCCAAAACCATCACCTGATCCTTCCCAACCCCCAAAATCGATCAAGACTTCAAAATAGATACTTGACATGTACTAGAAAAAGATACTCCTAATCAAGATCTATCATTATAGATATAGATGAGTCATTTTGGAGCATCCTGAAGGATTTTTGATGTTCTAGACGAAAATCAAATCACACCCAAAACCATCACCTGATCCTTCCCAACCCCCAAAATCGATCAAGACTTCAAAATAGATACTTGACATGTACTAGAAAAAGATACTCCTAATCAAGATCTATCATTATAGAAATAGATGAGTCATTTTGGAGCATCCTGAAGGATTTTTGATGTTCTAGACGAAAATCAAATCACACCCAAAACCATCACCTGATCCTTCCCAACCCCCAAAATCGATCAAGACTTCAAAATAGATACTTGACATGTACAAGAAAAAGATACTCCTAATCAAGATCTATCATTATAGATATAGATGAGTCATTTTGGAGCATCCTGAAGGATTTTTGATGTTCTAGACGAAAATCAAATCACACCCAAAACCATCACCTGATCCTTCCCAACCCCCAAAATCGATCAAGACTTCAAAATAGATACTTGACATGTACTAGAAAAAGATACTCCTAATCAAGATCTATCATTATAGATATAGATGAGTCATTTTGGAGCATCCTGAAGGATTTTTGATGTTCTAGACGAAAATCAAATCACACCCAAAACCATCACCTGATCCTTCCCAACCCCCAAAATCGATCAAGACTTCAAAATAGATACTTGACATGTACTAGAAAAAGATACTCCTAATCAAGATCTATCATTATAGATATAGATGAGTCATTTTGGAGCATCCTGAAGGATTTTTGATGTTCTAGACGAAAATCAAATCACACCCAAAACCATCACCTGATCCTTCCCAACCCCCAAAATCGATCAAGACTTCAAAATAGATACTTGACATGTACTAGAAAAAGATACTCCTAATCAAGATCTATCATTATAGATATAGATGAGTCATTTTGGAGCATCCTGAAGGATTTTTGATGTTCTAGACGAAAATCAAATCACACCCAAAACCATCACCTGATCCTTCCCAACCCCCAAAATCGATCAAGACTTCAAAATAGATACTTGACATGTACTAGAAAAAGATACTCCTAATCAAGATCTATCATTATAGATATAGATGAGTCATTTTGGAGCATCCTGAAGGATTTTTGATGTTCTAGACGAAAATCAAATCACACCCAAAACCATCACCTGATCCTTCCCAACCCCCAAAATCGATCAAGACTTCAAAATAGATACTTGACATGTACTAGAAAAAGATACTCCTAATCAAGATCTATCATTATAGATATAGATGAGTCATTTTGGAGCATCCTGAAGGATTTTTGATGTTCTAGACGAAAATCAAATCACACCCAAAACCATCACCTGATCCTTCCCAACCCCCAAAATCGATCAAGACTTCAAAATATATACTTGACATGTACTAGAAAAAGATACTCCTAATCAAGATCTATCATTATAGATACAGATGAGTCATTTTGGAGCATCCTGAAGGATTTTTGATGTTCTAGACGAAAATCAAATCACACCCAAAACCATCACCTGATCCTTCCCAACCCCCAAAATCGATCAAGACTTCAAAATAGATACTTGACATGTACTAGAAAAAGATACTCCTAATCAAGATCTATCATTATAGATATAGATGAGTCATTTTGGAGCATCCTGAAGGATTTTTGATGTTCTAGACGAAAATCAAATCACACCCAAAACCATCACCTGATCCTTCCCAACCCCCAAAATCGATCAAGACTTCAAAATAGATACTTGACATGTACAAGAAAAAGATACTCCTAATCAAGATCTATCATTATAGATATAGATGAGTCATTTTGGAGCATCCTGAAGGATTTTTGATGTTCTAGACGAAAATCAAATCACACCCAAAACCATCACCTGATCCTTCCCAACCCCCAAAATCGATCAAGACTTCAAAATAGATACTTGACATGTACTAGAAAAAGATACTCCTAATCAAGATCTATCATTATAGATATAGATGAGTCATTTTGGAGCATCCTGAAGGATTTTTGATGTTCTAGACGAAAATCAAATCACACCCAAAACCATCACCTGATCCTTCCCAACCCAAAAATCGATCAAGACTTCAAAATAGATACTTGACATGTACTAGAAAAAGATACTCCTAATCAAGATCTATCATTATAGATATAGATGAGTCATTTTGGAGCATCCTGAAGGATTTTTGATGTTCTAGACGAAAATCAAATCACACCGAAAACCATCACCTGATCCTTCCCAACCCCCAAAATCGATCAAGACTTCAAAATAGATACTTGACATGTACTAGAAAAAGATACTCCTAATCAAGATCTATCATTATAGATATAGATGAGTCATTTTGGAGCATCCTGAAGGATTTTTGATGTTCTAGACGAAAATCAAATCACACCCAAAACCATCACCTGATCCTTCCCAACCCCCAAAATCGATCAAGACTTCAAAATAGATACTTGACATGTACTAGAAAAAGATACTCCTAATCAAGATCTATCATTATAGATATAGATGAGTCATTTTGGAGCATCCTGAAGGATTTTTGATGTTCTAGACGAAAATCAAATCACACCCAAAACCATCACCTGATCCTTCCCAATCCCCAAAATCGATCAAGACTTCAAAATAGATACTTGACATGTACTAGAAAAAGATACTCCTAATCAAGATCTATCATTATAGATATAGATGAGTCATTTTGGAGCATCCTGAAGGATTTTTGATGTTCTAGACGAAAATCAAATCACACCCAAAACCATCACCTGATCCTTCCCAACCCCCAAAATCGATCAAGACTTCAAAATAGATACTTGACATGTACTAGAAAAAGATACTCCTAATCAAGATCTATCATTATAGATATAGATGAGTCATTTTGGAGCATCCTGAAGGATTTTTGATGTTCTAGACGAAAATCAAATCACACCCAAAACCATCACCTGATCCTTCCCAACCCCCAAAATCATCAAGACTTCAAAATAGATACTTGACATGTACTAGAAAAAGATACTCCTAATCAAGATCTATCATTATAGATATAGATGAGTCATTTTGGAGCATCCTGAAGGATTTTTGATGTTCTAGACGAAAATCAAATCACACCCAAAACCATCACCTGATCCTTCCCAACCCCCAAAATCGATCAAGACTTCAAAATAGATACTTGACATGTACTAGAAAAAGATACTCCTAATCAAGATCTATCATTATAGATATAGATGAGTCATTTTGGAGCATCCTGAAGGATTTTTGATGTTCTAGACGAAAATCAAATCACACCCAAAACCATCACCTGATCCTTCCCAACCCCCAAAATCGATCAAGACTTCAAAATAGATACTTGATATGTACTAGAAAAAGATACTCCTAATCAAGATCTATCATTATAGATATAGATGAGTCATTTTGGAGCATCCTGAAGGATTTTTGATGTTCTAGACGAAAATCAAATCACACCCAAAACCATCACCTGATCCTTCCCAACCCCCAAAATCGATCAAGACTTCAAAATAGATACTTGACATGTACTAGAAAAAGATACTCCTAATCAAGATCTATCATTATAGATATAGATGAGTCATTTTGGAGCATCCTGAAGGATTTTTGATGAAATCGATCAAGACTTCAAAATAGGTACTTGACATGTACTAGAAAAAGATACTCCTAATCAAGATCTATCATTATAGATATAGATGAGTCATTTTGGAGCATCCTGAAGGATTTTTGATGTTCTAGACGAAAATCAAATCACACCCAAAACCATCACCTGATCCTTCCCAACCCCCAAAATCGATCAAGACTTCAAAATAGATACTTGACATGTACTAGAAAAAGATACTCCTAATCAAGATCTATCATTATAGATATAGATGAGTCATTTTGGAGCATCCTGAAGGATTTTTGATGTTCTAGACGTAAATCAAATCACACCCAAAACCATCACCTGATGCTTCCCAACCCCCAAAATCGATCAAGACTTCAAAATAGATACTTGACATGTACTAGAAAAAGATACTCCTAATCAAGATCTATCATGATAGATATAGATGAGTCATTTTGGAGCATCCTGAAGGATTTTTGATGTTCTAGACGAAAATCAAATCACACCCAAAACCATCACCTGATCCTTCCCAACCCCCAAAATCGATCAAGACTTCAAAATAGATACTTGACATGTGCTAGAAAAAGATACTCCTAATCAAGATCTATCATTATAGATATAGATGAGTCATTTTGGAGCATCCTGAAGGATTTTTGATGTTCTAGACGAAAATCAAATCACACCCAAAACCATCACCTGATCCTTCCCAACCCCCAAAATCGATCAAGACTTCAAAATAGATACTTGACATGTACTAGAAAAAGATACTCCTAATCAAGATCTATCATTATAGATATAGATGAGTCATTTTGGAGCATCCTGAAGGATTTTTGATGTTCTAGACGAAAATCAAATCACACCCAAAACCATCACCTGATCCTTCCCAACCCCCAAAATCGATCAAGACTTCAAAATAGATACTTGACATGTACTAGAAAAAGATACTCCTAATCAAGATCTATCATTATAGATATAGATGAGTCATTTTGGAGCATCCTGAAGGATTTTTGATGTTCTAGACGAAAATCAAATCACACCCAAAACCATCACCTGATCCTTCCCAACCCCCAAAATCGATCAAGACTTCAAAATAGATACTTGACATGTACTAGAAAAAGATACTCCTAATCAAGATCTATCATTATAGATATAGATGAGTCATTTTGGAGCATCCTGAAGGATTTTTGATGTTCTAGACGAAAATCAAATCACGCCCAAAACCATCACCTGATCCTTCCCAACCCCCAAAACCGATCAAGACTTCAAAATAGATACTTGACATGTACTAAAAAAAGATACTCCTAATCAAGATCTATCATTATAGATATAGATGAGTCATTTTGGAGCATCCTGAAGGATTTTTGATGTTCTAGACGAAAATCAAATCACACCCAAAACCATCACCTGATCCTTCCCAACCCCCAAAATCGATCAAGACTTCAAAATAGATACTTGACATGTACTAGAAAAAGATACTCCTAATCAAGATCTATCATTATAGATATAGATGAGTCATTTTGGAGCATCCTGAAGGATTTTTGATGTTCTAGACGAAAATCAAATCACACCCAAAACCATCACCTGATCCTTCCCAACCCCCAAAATCGATCAAGACTTCAAAATAGATACTTGACATGTACTAGAAAAAGATACTCCTAATCAAGATCTATCATTATAGATATAGATGAGTCATTTTGGAGCATCCTGAAGGATTTTTGATGTTCTAGACGAAAATCAAATCACACCCAAAACCATCACCTGATCCTTCCCAACCCCCAAAATCGATCAAGACTTCAAAATAGATACTTGACATGTACTAGAAAAAGATACTCCTAATCAAGATCTATCATTATAGATATAGATGAGTCATTTTGGAGCATCCTGAAGGATTTTTGATGTTCTAGACGAAAATCAAATCACACCCAAAACCATCACCTGATCCTTCCCAACCCCCAAAATCGATCAAGACTTCAAAATAGATACTTGACATGTACTACAAAAAGATACTCCTAATCAAGATCTATCATTATAGATATAGATGAGTCATTTTGGAGCATCCTGAAGGATTTTTGATGTTCTAGACGAAAATCAAATCACACCCAAAACCATCACCTGATCCTTCCCAACCCCCAAAATCGATCAAGACTTCAAAATAGATACTTGACATGTACTAGAAAAAGATACTCCTAATCAAGATCTATCATTATAGATATAGATGAGTCATTTTGGAGCATCCTGAAGGATTTTTGATGTTCTAGACGAAAATCAAATCACACCCAAAACCATCACCTGATCCTTCCCAACCCCCAAAATCGATCAAGACTTCAAAATAGATACTTGACATGTACTAGAAAAAGATACTCCTAATCAAGATCTATCATTATAGATATAGATGAGTCATTTTGGAGCATCCTGAAGGATTTTTGATGTTCTAGACGAAAATCAAATCACACCCAAAACCATCACCTGATCCTTCCCAACCCCAAAAATCGATCAAGACTTCAAAATAGATACTTGACATGTACTAAAAAAAGATACTCCTAATCAAGATCTATCATTATAGATATAGATGAGTCATTTTGGAGCATCCTGAAGGATTTTTGATGTTCTAGACGAAAATCAAATCACACCCAAAACCATCACCTGATCCTTCCCAACCCCCAAAATCGTTTAAGACTTCAAAATAGATACTTGACATGTACTAGAAAAAGATACTCATAATCAAGATCTATCATTATAGATATAGATGAGTCATTTTGGAGCATCCTGAAGGATTTTTGATGTTCTAGACGAAAATCAAATCACACCCAAAACCATCACCTGATCCTTCCCAACCCCCAAAATCGATCAAGACTTCAAAATAGATACTTGACATGTACTAGAAAAAGATACTCCTAATCAAGATCTATCATTATAGATATAGATGAGTCATTTTGGAGCATCCTGAAGGATTTTTGATGTTCTAGACGAAAATCAAATCACACCCAAAACCATCACCTGATCCTTCCCAACCCCCAAAATTGATCAAGGCTTCAAAATAGATACTTGACATGTACTAGAAAAAGATACTCCTAATCAAGATCTATCATTATAGATATAGATGAGTCATTTTGGAGCATCCTGAAGGATTTTTGATGTTCTAGACGAAAATCAAATCACACCCAAAACCATCACCTGATCCTTCCCAACCCCCAAAATCGATCAAGACTTCAAAATAGATACTTGACATGTACTAGAAAAAGATACTCCTAATCAAGATCTATCATTATAGATATAGATGAGTCATTTTGGAGCCTCCTGAAGGATTTTTGATGTTCTAGACGAAAATCAAATCACACCCAAAACCATCACCTGATCCTTCCCAACCCCCAAAATCGATCAAGACTTCAAAATAGATACTTGACATGTACTAGAAAAAGATACTCCTAATCAAGATCTATCATTATAGATATAGATGAGTCATTTTGGAGCATCCTGAAGGATTTTTGATGTTCTAGACGAAAATCAAATCACACCCAAAACCATCACCTGATCCTTCCCAACCCCCAAAATCGATCAAGACTTCAAAATAGATACTTGACATGTACTAGAAAAAGATACTCCTAATCAAGATCTATCATGATAGATATAGATGAGTCATTTTGGAGCATCCTGAAGGATTTTTGATGTTCTAGACGAAAATCAAATCACACCCAAAACCATCACCTGATCCTTCCCAACCCCCAAAATCGATCAAGACTTCAAAATAGATACTTGACATGTACTAGAAAAAGATACTCCTAATCAAGATCTATCATTATAGATATAGATGAGTCATTTTGGAGCATCCTGAAGGATTTTTGATGTTCTAGACGAAAATCAAATCACACCCAAAACCATCACCTGATCCTTCCCAACCCCCAAAATCGATCAAGACTTCAAAATAGATACTTGACATGTACTAGAAAAAGATACTCCTAATCAAGATCTATCATTATAGATATAGATGAGTCATTTTGGAGCATCCTGAAGGATTTTTGATGTTCTAGACGAAAATCAAATCACACCCAAAACCATCACCTGATCCTTCCCAACCCCCAAAATCGATCAAGACTTCAAAATAGATACTTGACATGTACTAGAAAAAGATACTCCTAATCAAGATCTATCATTATAGATATAGATGAGTCATTTTGGAGCATCCTGAAGGATTTTTGATGTTCTAGACGAAAATCAAATCACGCCCAAAACCATCACCTGATCCTTCCCAACCCCCAAAATCGATCAAGACTTCAAAATAGATACTTGACATGTACTAAAAAAAGATACTCCTAATCAAGATCTATCATTATAGATATAGATGAGTCATTTTGGAGCATCCTGAAGGATTTTTGATGTTCTAGACGAAAATCAAATCACACCCAAAACCATCACCTGATCCTTCCCAACCACCAAAATCGATCAAGACTTCAAAATAGATACTTGACATGTACTAGAAAAAGATACTCCTAATCAAGATCTATCATTATAGATATAGATGAGTCATTTTGGAGCATCCTGAAGGATTTTTGATGTTCTAGACGAAAATCAAATCACACCCAAAACCATCACCTGATCCTTCCCAACCCCCAAAATCGATCAAGACTTCAAAATAGATACTTGACATGTACTAGAAAAAGATACTCCTAATCAAGATCTATCATTATAGATATAGATGAGTCATTTTGGAGCATCCTGAAGGATTTTTGATGTTCTAGACGAAAATCAAATCACACCCAAAACCATCACTTGATCCTTCCCAACCCCCAAAATCGATCAAGACTTCAAAATAGATACTTGACATGTACTAGAAAAAGATACTCCTAATCAAGATCTATCATTATAGTTATAGATGAGTCATTTTGGAGCATCCTGAAGGATTTTTGATGTTCTAGACGAAAATCAAATCACACCCAAAACCATCACCTGATCCTTCCCAACCCCCAAAATCGATCAAGACTTCAAAATAGATACTTGACATGTACAAGAAAAAGATACTCCTAATCAAGATCTATCATTATAGATATAGATGTGTCATTTTGGAGCATCCTGAAGGATTTTTGATGTTCTAGACGAAAATCAAATCACACCCAAAACCATCACCTGATCCTTCCCAACCCCCAAAATCGATCAAGACTTCAAAATAGATACTTGACATGTACTAGAAAAAGATACTCCTAATCAAGATCTATCATTATAGATATAGATGAGTCATTTTGGAGCATCCTGAAGGATTTTTGATGTTCTAGACGAAAATCAAATCACACCCAAAACCATCACCTGATCCTTCCCAACCCCCAAAATCGATCAAGACTTCAAAATAGATACTTGACATGTACTAGAAAAAGATACTCCTAATCAAGATCTATCATTATAGATATAGATGAGTCATTTTGGAGCATCCTGAAGGATTTTTGATGTTCTAGACGAAAATCAAATCACACCCAAAACCATCACCTGATCCTTCCCAACCCCCAAAATCGATCAAGACTTCAAAAAAGATACTTTACATGTACTAGAAAAAGATACTCCTAATCAAGATCTATCATTATAGATATAGATGAGTCATTTTGGAGCATCCTGAAGGATTTTTGATGTTCTAGACGAAAATCAAATCACACCCAAAACCATCACCTGATCCTTCCCAACCCCCAAAATCGATCAAGACTTCAAAATAGATACTTGACATGTACTAGAAAAAGATACTCCTAATCAAGATCTATCATTATAGATATAGATGAGTCATTTTGGAGCATCCTGAAGGATTTTTGATGTTCTAGACGAAAATCAAATCACACCCAAAACCATCACCTGATCCTTCCCAACCCCCAAAATCGATCAAGACTTCAAAATAGATACTTGACATGTACAAGAAAAAGATACTCATAATCAAGATCTATCATTATAGATATAGATGAGTCATTTTGGAGCATCCTGAAGGATTTTTGATGTTCTAGACGAAAATCAAATCACACCCAAAACCATCACCTGATCCTTCCCAACCCCCAAAATCGATCAAGACTTCAAAATAGATACTTGACATGTACAAGAAAAAGATACTCCTAATTAAGATCTATCATTATAGATATAGATGAATCATTTTGGAGCATCCTGAAGGATTTTTGATGTTCTAGACGAAAATCAAATCACACCCAAAACCATCACCTGATCCTTCCCAACCCCCAAAATTGATCAAGACTTCAAAATAGATACTTGACATGTACTAGAAAAAGATACTCCTAATCAAGATCTATCATTATAGATATAGATGAGTCATTTTGGAGCATCCTGAAGGATTTTTGATGTTCTAGACGAAAATCAAATCACACCCAAAACCATCACCTGATCCTTCCCAACCCCCAAAATCGATCAAGACTTCAAAATAGATACTTGACATGTACTAGAAAAAGATACTCCTAATCAAGATCTATCATTATAGATATAGATGAGTCATTTTGGAGCATCCTGAAGGATTTTTGATGTTCTAGACGAAAATCAAATCACACCCAAAACCATCACCTGATCCTTCCCAACCCCCAAAATCGATCAAGACTTCAAAATAGATACTTGACATGTACTAGAAAAAGATACTCCTAATCAAGATCTATCATTATAGATATAGATGAGTCATTTTGGAGCATCCTGAAGGATTTTTGATGTTCTAGACGAAAATCAAATCACACCCAAAACCATCACCTGATCCTTCCCAACCCCCAAAATCGATCAAGACTTCAAAAAAGATACTTTACATGTACTAGAAAAAGATACTCCTAATCAAGATCTATCATTATAGATATAGATGAGTCATTTTGGAGCATCCTGAAGGATTTTTGATGTTCTAGACGAAAATCAAATCACACCCAAAACCATCACCTGATCCTTCCCAACCCCCAAAATCGATCAAGACTTCAAAATAGATACTTGACATGTACTAAAAAAAGATACTCCTAATCAAGATCTATCATTATAGATATAGATGAGTCATTTTGGAGCATCCTGAAGGATTTTTGATGTTCTAGACGAAAATCAAATCACACCCAAAACCATCACCTGATCCTTCCCAACCCCCAAAATCGATCAAGACTTCAAAATAGATACTTGACATGTACAAGAAAAAGATACTCATAATCAATATCTATCATTATAGATATAGATGAGTCATTTTGGAGCATCCTGAAGGATTTTTGATGTTCTAGACGAAAATCAAATCACACCCAAAACCATCACCTGATCCTTCCCAACCCCCAAAATCGATCAAGACTTCAAAATAGATACTTGACATGTACAAGAAAAAGATACTCCTAATCAAGATCTATCATTATAGATATAGATGAATCATTTTGGAGCATCCTGAAGGATTTTTGATGTTCTAGACGAAAATCAAATCACACCCAAAACCATCACCTGATCCTTCCCAACCCCCAAAATTGATCAAGACTTCAAAATAGATACTTGACATGTACTAGAAAAAGATACTCCTAATCAAGATCTATCATTATAGAATATAGATGAGTCATTTTGGAGCATCCTGAAGGATTTTTGATGTTCTAGACGAAAATCAAATCACACCCAAAACCATCACCTGATCCTTCCCAACCCCCAAAATCGATCAAGACTTCAAAATAGATACTTGACATGTACTAGAAAAAGATACTCCTAATCAAGATCTATCATTATAGATATAGATGAGTCATTTTGGAGCATCCTGAAGGATTTTTGATGTTCTAGACGAAAATCAAATCACACCCAAAACCATCACCTGATCCTTCCCAACCCCATAAATCGATCAAGACTTCAAAATAGATACTTGACATGTACTAGAAAAAGATACTCCTAATCAAGATCTATCATTATAGATATAGATGAGTCATTTTGGAGCATCCTGAAGGATTTTTGATGTTCTAGACGAAAATCAAATCACACCCAAAACCATCACCTGATCCTTCCCAACCCCCAAAATCGATCAAGACTTCAAAATAGATACTTGACATGTACTAGAAAAAGATACTCCTAATCAAGATCTATCATTATAGATATAGATGAGTCATTTTGGAGTATCCTGAAGGATTTTTGATGTTCTAGACGAAAATCAAATCACACCCAAAACCATCACCTGATCCTTCCCAACCCCCAAAATCGATCAAGACTTCAAAATAGATACTTGACATGTACTAAAAAAGGATACTCCTAATCAAGATCTATCATTATAGATATAGATGAGTCATTTTGGAGCATCCTGAAAGATTTTTGATGTTCTAGACGAAAATCAAATCACACCCAAAACCATCACCTGATCCTTCCCAACCCCCAAAATCGATCAAGACTTCAAAATAGATACTTGACATGTACAAGAAAAAGATACTCCTAATCAAGATCTATCATTATAGATATAGATAAATCATTTTGGAGCATCCTGAAGGATTTTTGATGTTCTAGACGAAAATCAAATCACACCCAAAACCATCACCTGATCCTTCCCAACCCCCAAAATTGATCAAGACTTCAAAATAGATACTTGACATGTACTAGAAAAAGATATTCCTAATCAAGATCTATCATTATAGATATAGATGAGTCAATTTTGGAGCATCCTGAAGGATTTTTGATGTTCTAGACGAAAATCAAATCACACCCAAAACCATCACCTGATCCTTCCCAACCCCCAAAATCGATCAAGACTTCAAAATAGATACTTGACATGTACTAGAAAAAGATACTCCTAATCAAGATCTATCATTATAGATATAGATGAGTCATTTTGGAGCATCCTGAAGGATTTTTGATGTTCTAGACGAAAATCAAATCACACCCAAAACCATCACCTGATCCTTCCCAACCCCCAAAATCGATCAAGACTTCAAAATAGATACTTGACATGTACTAGAAAAAGATACTCCTAATCAAGATCTATTATTATAGATATAGATGAGTCATTTTGGAGCATCCTGAAGGATTTTTGATGTTCTAGACGAAAATCAAATCACACCCAAAACCATCACCTGATCCTTCCCAACCCCCAAAATCGATCAAGACTTCAAAATAGATACTTGACATGTACTAGAAAAAGATACTCCTAATCAAGATCTATCATTATAGATATAGATGAGTCATTTTGGAGTATCCTGAAGGATTTTTGATGTTCTAGACGAAAATCAAATCACACCCAAAACCATCACCTGATCCTTCCCAACCCCCAAAATCGATCAAGACTTCAAAATAGATACTTGACATGTACTAAAAAAAGATACTCCTAATCAAGATCTATCATTATAGATATAGATGAGTCATTTTGGAGCATCCTGAAAGATTTTTGATGTTCTAGACGAAAATCAAATCACACCCAAAATCATCACCTGATCCTTCCCAACCCCCAAAATTGATCAAGACTTCAAAATAGATACTTGACATGTACTAGAAAAAGATACTCCTAATCAAGATCTATCATTATAGATATAGATGAGTCATTTTGGAGCATCCTGAAGGATTTTTGATGTTCTAGACGAAAATCAAATCACACCCAAAATCATCACCTGATCCTTCCCAACCCCCAAAATCGATCAAGACTTCAAAATAGATACTTGACATGTACTAGAAAAAGATACTCCTAATCAAGATCTATCATTATAGATATAGATGAGTCATTTTGGAGCATCCTGAAGGATTTTTGATGTTCTAGACGAAAATCAAATCACACCCAAAACCATCACCTGATCCTTTCCAACCCCCAAAATCGATCAAGACTTCAAAATAGATACTTGACATGTACTAGAAAAAGATACTCCTAATCAAGATCTATCATCATAGATATAGATGAGTCATTTTGGAGCATCCTGAAGGATTTTTGATGTTCTAGACGAAAATCAAATCACACCCAAAACCATCACCTGATCCTTCCCAACCCCCAAAATCGATCAAGACTTCAAAATAGATACTTGACATGTACTAGAAAAAGATACTCCTAATCAACATCTATCATTATAGATATAGATGAGTCATTTTGGAGCATCCTGAAGGATTTTTGATGTTCTAGACGAAAATCAAATCACACCCAAAACCATCACCTGATCCTTCCCAACCCCCAAAATCGATCAAGACTTCAAAATAGATACTTGACATGTACTAGAAAAAGATACTCCTAATCAAGATCTATCATTATAGATATAGATGAGTCATTTTGGAGCATCCTGAAGGATTTTTTAATGTTCTAGACGAAAATCAAATCACACCCAAAACCATCACCTGATCCTTCCCAACCCCCAAAATCGATCAAGACTTCAAAATAGATACTTGACATGTACTAGAAAAAGATACTCCTAATCAAGATCTATCATTATAGATATAGATGAGTCATTTTGGAGCATCCTGAAGGATTTTTGATGTTCTAGACGAAAATCAAATCACACCCAAAACCATCACCTGATCCTTCCCAACCACCAAAATCGATCAAGACTTCAAAATAGATACTTGACATGTACTAGAAAAAGATACTCCTAATCAAGATCTATCATTATAGATATAGACGAGTCATTTTGGAGCATCCTGAAGGATTTTTGATGTTCTAGACGAAAATCAAATCACACCCAAAACCATCACCTGATCCTTCCCAACCCCCAAAATCGATCAAGACTTCAAAATAGATACTTGACATGTACTAGAAAAAGATACTCCTAATCAAGATCTATCATTATAGATATAGATGAGTCATGTTGGAGCATCCTGAAGGATTTTTGATGTTCTAGACGAAAATCAAATCACACCCAAAACCATCACCTGATCCTTCCCAACCCCCAAAATCGATCAAGACTTCAAAATAGATACTTGACATGTACTAGAAAAAGATACTCCTAATCAAGATCTATCATTATAGATATAGATGAGTCATTTTGGAGCATCCTGAAGGATTTTTGATGTTCTAGACGAAAATCAAATCACACCCAAAACCATCACCTGATCCTTCCCAACCCCCAAAATCGATCAAGACTTCAAAATAGATACTTGACATGTACTAGAAAAAGATACTCCTAATCAAGATCTATCATTATAGATATAGATGAGTCATTTTGGAGCATCCTGAAGGATTTTTGATGTTCTAGACGAAAATCAAATCACACCCAAAACCATCACCTGATCCTTCCCAACCCCCAAAATCGATCAAGACTTCAAAATAGATACTTGACATGTACTAGAAAAAGATACTCCTAATCAAGATCTATCATTATAGATATAGATGAGTCATTTTGGAGCATCCTGAAGGATTTTTGATGTTCTAGACGAAAATCAAATCACACCCAAAACCATCACCTGATCCTTCCCAACCCC
This sequence comes from Eupeodes corollae, assembly GCF_945859685.1. Taxonomy (NCBI): domain Eukaryota; kingdom Metazoa; phylum Arthropoda; class Insecta; order Diptera; family Syrphidae; genus Eupeodes; species Eupeodes corollae. The sequence goes on from NW_026605244.1 coordinate 51,698, forward strand.
CCAAAATCGATCAAGACTTCAAAATAGATACTTGACATGTACTAGAAAAAGATACTCCTAATCAAGATCTATCATTATAGATATAGATGAGTTATTTTGGAGCATCCTGAAGGATTTTTGATGTTCTAGACGAAAATCAAATCACACCCAAAACCATCACCTGATCCTTCCCAACCCCCAAAATCGATCAAGACTTCAAAATAGATACTTGACATGTACTAGAAAAAGATACTCCTAATCAAGATCTATCATTATAGATATATATGAGTCATTTTGGAGCATCCTGAAGGATTTTTGATGTTCTAGACGAAAATCAAATCACACCCAAAACCATCACCTGATCCTTCCCAACCCCCAAAATCGATCAAGACTTCAAAATAGATACTTGACATGTACTAGAAACAGATACTCCTAATCAAGATCTATCATTATAGATATAGATGAGTCATTTTGGAGCATCCTGAAGGATTTTTGATGTTCTAGACGAAAATCAAATCACACCCAAAACCATCACCTGATCCTTCCCAACCCCCAAAAATCGATCAAGACTTCAAAAATAGATACTTGACATGTACTAGAAAAAGATACTCCTAATCAAGGTCTATCATTATAGATATAGATGAGTCATTTTGGAGCATCCTGAAGGATTTTTGATGTTCTAGACGAAAATCAAATCACACCCAAAACCATCACCTGATCCTTCCCAACCCCCAAAATCGATCAAGACTTCAAAATAGATACTTGACATGTACTAGGAAAAGATACTCCTAATCAAGATCTATCATTATAGATATAGATGAGTCATTTTGGAGCATCCTGAAGGATTTTTGATGTTCTAGACGAAAATCAAATCACACCCAAAACCATCACCTGATCCTTCCCAACCCCCAAAATCGATCAAGACTTCAAAATAGATACTTGACATGTACTAGAAAAAGATACTCCTAATCAAGATCTATCATTATAGATATAGATGAGTCATTTTGGAGCATCCTGAAGGATTTTTGATGTTCTAGACGAAAATCAAATCACACCCAAAACCATCACCTGATCCTTCCCAACCCCCAAAATCGATCAAGACTTCAAAATAGATACTTGACATGTACTAGGAAAAGATACTCCTAATCAAGATCTATCATTATAGATATAGATGAGTCATTTTGGAGCATCCTGAAGGATTTTTGATGTTCTAGACGAAAATCAAATCACACCCAAAACCATCACCTGATCCTTCCCAACCCCCAAAATCGATCAAGACTTCAAAATAGATACTTGACATGTACTAGAAAAAGATACTCCTAATCAAGATCTATCATTATAGATATAGATGAGTCATTTTGGAGCATCCTGAAGGATTTTTGATGTTCTAGACGAAAATCAAATCACACCCAAAACCATCACCTGATCCTTCCCAACCCCCAAAATCGATCAAGACTTCAAAATAGATACTTGACATGTACTAGAAAAAGATACTCCTAATCAAGATCTATCATTATAGATATAGATGAGTCATTTTGGAGCATCCTGAAGGATTTTTGATGTTCTAGACGAAAATCAAATCACACCCAAAACCATCACCTGATCCTTCCCAACCCCCAAAATCGATCAAGACTTCAAAATAGATACTTGACATGTACTAGAAAAAGATACTCCTAATCAAGATCTATCATTATAGATATAGATGAGTCATTTTGGAGCATCCTGAAGGATTTTTGATGTTCTAGACGAAAATCAAATCACACCCAAAACCATCACCTGATCCTTCCCAACCCCCAAAATCGATCAAGACTTCAAAATAGATACTTGACATGTACTAGAAAAAGATACTCCTAATCAAGATCTATCATTATAGATATAGATGAGTCATTTTGGAGCATCCTGAAGGATTTTTGATGTTCTAGACGAAAATCAAATCACACCCAAAACCATCACCTGATCCTTCCCAACCCCCAAAATCGATCAAGACTTCAAAATAGATACTTGACATGTACTAGAAAAAGATACTCCTAATCAAGATCTATCATTATAGATATAGATGAGTCATTTTGGAGCATCCTGAAGGATTTTTGATGTTCTAGACGAAAATCAAATCACACCCAAAACCATCACCTGATCCTTCCCAACCCCCAAAATCGATCAAGACTTCAAAATAGATACTTGACATGTACTAGAAAAAGATACTCCTAATCAAGATCTATCATTATAGATATAGATGAGTCATTTTGGAGCATCCTGAAGGATTTTTGATGTTCTAAACGAAAATCAAATCACACCCAAAACCATCACCTGATCCTTCCCAACCCCCAAAATCGATCAAGACTTCAAAAAAGATACTTGACATGTACTAGAAAAAGATACTCCTAATCAAGATCTATCATTATAGATATAGATGAGACATTTTGGAGCATCCTGAAGGATTTTTGATGTTCTAGACGAAAATCAAATCACACCCAAAACCATCACCTGATCCTTCCCAACCCCCAAAATCGATCAAGACTTCAAAATAGATACTTGACATGTACTACAAAAAGATACTCCTAATCAAGATCTATCATTATAGATATAGATGAGTCATTTTGGAGCATCCTGAAGGATTTTTGATGTTCTAGACGAAAATCAAATCACACCCAAAACCATCACCTGATCCTTCCCAACCCCCAAAATCGATCAAGACTTCAAAATAGATACTTGACATGTACTAGAAAAAGATACTCCTAATCAAGATCTATCATCATAGATATAGATGAGTCATTTTGGAGCATCCTGAAGGATTTTTGATGTTCTAGACGAAAATCAAATCACACCCAAAACCATCACCTGATCCTTCCCAACCCCCAAAATCGATCAAGACTTCAAAATAGATACTTGACATGTACTAGAAAAAGATACTCCTAATCAAGTTCTATCATTATAGATATAGATGAGTCATTTTGGAGCATCCTGAAGGATTTTTGATGTTCTAGACGAAAATCAAATCACACCCAAAACCATCACCTGATCCTTCCCAACCCCCAAAATCGATCAAGACTTCAAAATAGATACTTGACATGTACTAGAAAAAGATACTCCTAATCAAGATCTATCATTATAGATATAGATGAGTCATTTTGGAGCATCCTGAAGGATTTTTGATGTTCTAGACGAAAATCAAATCACACCCAAAACCATCACCTGATCCTTCCCAACCCCCAAAATCGATCAAGACTTCAAAATAGATACTTGACATGTACTAGAAAAAGATACTCCTAATCAAGATCTATCATTATAGATATAGATGAGTCATTTTGGAGCATCCTGAAGGATTTTTGATGTTCTAGACGAAAATCAAATCACACCCAAAACCATCACCTGATCCTTCCCAACCCCCAAAATCGATCAAGACTTCAAAATAGATACTTGACATGTACTAGAAAAAGATACTCCTAATCAAGATCTATCATTATAGATATAGATGAGTCATTTTGGAGCATCCTGAAGGATTTTTGATGTTCTAGACGAAAATCAAATCACACCCAAAACCATCACCTGATCCTTCCCAACCCCCAAAATCGATCAAGACTTCAAAATAGATACTTGACATGTACTAGAAAAAGATACTCCTAATCAAGATCTATCATTATAGATATAGATGAGTCATTTTGGAGCATCCTGAAGGATTTTTGATGTTCTAGACGAAAATCAAATCACACCCAAAACCATCACCTGATCCTTCCCAACCCCCAAAATCGATCAAGACTTCAAAATAGATACTTGACATGTACTAGAAAAAGATACTCCTAATCAAGATCTATCATTATAGATATAGATGAGTCATTTTGGAGCATCCTGAAGGATTTTTGATGTTCTAGACGAAAATCAAATCACACCCAAAACCATCACCTGATCCTTCCCAACCCCCAAAATCGATCAAGACTTCAAAATAGATACTTGACATGTACTAGAAAAAGATACTCCTAATCAAGATATATCATTATAGATATAGATGAGTCACTTTGGAGCATCCTGAAGGATTTTTGATGTTCTAGACGAAAATCAAATCACACCCAAAACCATCACCTGATCCTTCCCAACCCCCAAAATCGATCAAGACTTCAAAATAGATACTTGACATGTACTAGAAAACGATACTCCTAAACAAGATCTATCATTATAGATATAGATGAGTCATTTTGGAGCATCCTGAAGGATTTTTGATGTTCTAGACGAAAATCAAATCACACCCAAAACCATCACCTGATCCTTCCCAACCCCCAAAATCGATCAAGACTTCAAAATAGATACTTGACATGTACTAGAAAAAGATACTCCTAATCAAGATCTATCATTATAGATATAGATGAGTCATTTTGGAGCATCCTGAAGGATTTTTGATGTTCTAGACGAAAATCAAATCACACCCAAAACCATCACCTGATCCTTCCCAACCCCCAAAATCGATCAAGACTTCAAAATAGATACTTGACATGTACTAGAAAAAGATACTCCTAATCAAGATCTATCATTATAGATATAGATGAGTCATTTTGGAGCATCCTGAAGGATTTTTGATGTTCTAGACGAAAATCAAATCACACCCAAAACCATCACCTGATCCTTCCCAACCCCCAAAATCGATCAAGACTTCAAAATAGATACTTGACATGTACTAGAAAAAGATACTCCTAATCAAGATCTATCATTATAGATATAGATGAGTCATTTTGGAGCATCATGAAGGATTTTTGATGTTCTAGACGAAAATCAAATCACACCCAAAACCATCACCTGATCTTTCCCAACCCCCAAAATCGATCAAGACTTCAAAATAGATACTTGACATGTACTAGAAAAAGATACTCCTAATCAAGATCTATCATTATAGATATAGATGAGTCATTTTGGAGCATCCTGAAGGATTTTTGATGTTCTAGACGAAAATCAAATCACACCCAAAACCATCACCTGATCCTTCCCAACCCCCAAAATCGATCAAGACTTCAAAATAGATACTTGACATATACTAGAAAAAGATACTCCTAATCGAGATCTATCATTATAGATATAGATGAGTCATTTTGGAGCATCCTGAAGGATTTTTGATGTTCTAGACGAAAATCAAATCACTCCCAAAACCATCACCTGATCCTTCCCAACCCCCAAAATCGATCAAGACTTCAAAATAGATACTTGACATGTACTAAAAAAAGATACTCCTAATCAAGATCTATCATTATAGATATAGATGAGTCATTTTGGAGCATCCTGAAGGATTTTTGATGTTCTAGACGAAAATCAAATCACACCCAAAACCATCACCTGATCCTTCCCAACCCCCAAAATCGATCAAGGGTTCAAAATAGATACTTGACTTGTACTAGAAAAAGATACTCCTAATCAAGATCTATCATTATAGATATAGATGAGTCATTTTGGAGCATCCTGAAGGATTTTTGATGTTCTAGACGAAAATCAAATCACACCCAAAACCATCACCTGATTCTTCCCAACCCCCAAAATCGATTAAGACTTCAAAATAGATACTTGACATGTACTAGAAAAAGATACTCCTAATCAAGATCTATCATTATAGATATAGATGAGTCATTTTGGAGCATCCTGAAGGATTTTTGATGTTCTAGACGAAAATCAAATCACACCCAAAACCATCACCTGATCCTTCCCAACCCCCAAAATCGATCAAGACTTCAAAATAGATACTTGACATGTACTAGAAAAAGATACTCCTAATCAAGATCTATCATTATAGATATAGATGAGTCATTTTGGAGCATCCTGAAGGATTTTTGATGTTCTAGACGAAAATCAAATCACACCCAAAACCATCACCTGATCCTTCCCAACCCCCAAAATCGATCAAGACTTCAAAATAGATACTTGACATGTACTAGAAAAAGATACTCCTAATCAAGATCTATCATTATAGATATAGATGAGTCATTTTGGAGCATCCTGAAGGATTTTTGATGTTCTAGACGAAAATCAAATCACACCCAAAACCATCACCTGATCCTTCCCAACCCCCAAAATCGATCAAGACTTCAAAATAGATACTTGACATGTGCTAGAAAAAGATACTCCTAATCAAGATCTATCATTATAGATATAGATGAGTCATTTTGGAGCATCCTGAAGGATTTTTGATGTTCTAGACGAAAATCAAATCACACCCAAAACCATCACCTGATCCTTCCCAACCCCCAAAATCGATCAAGACTTCAAAATAGATACTTGACATGTACTAGAAAAAGATACTCCTAATCAAGATCTATCATTATAGATATAGATGAGTCATTTTGGAGCATCATGAAGGATTTTTGATGTTCTAGACGAAAATCAAATCACACCCAAAACCATCACCTGATCCTTCCCAACCCCCAAAATCGATCAAGACTTCAAAATAGATACTTGACATGTACTAGAAAAAGATACTCCTAATCAAGATCTATCATTATAGATATAGATGAGTCATTTTGGAGCATCCTGAAGGATTTTTGATGTTCTAGACGAAAATCAAATCACACCCAAAACCATCACCTGATCCTTCCCAACCCCCAAAATCGATCAAGACTTCAAAATAGATACTTGACATGTACTAGAAAAAGATACTCCTAATCAAGATCTATCATTATAGATATATATGAGTCATTTTGGAGCATCCTGAAGGATTTTTGATGTTCTAGACGAAAATCAAATCACACCCAAAACCATCACCTGATCCTTCCCAACCCCCAAAATCGATCAAGACTTCAAAATAGATACTTGACATGTACTAGAAAAAGATACTCCTAATCAAGATCTATCATTATAGATATAGATGAGTCATTTTGGAGCATCATGAAGGATTTTTGATGTTCTAGACGAAAATCAAATCACACCCAAAACCATCACCTGATCCTTCCCAACCCCCAAAATCGATCAAGACTTCAAAATAGATACTTGACATGTACTAGAAAAAGATACTCCTAATCAAGATCTATCATTATAGATATAGATGAGTCATTTTGGAGCATCCTGAATTATTTTTGATGTTCTAGACGAAAATCAAATCACACCCAAAACCATCACCTGATCCTTCCCAACCCCCAAAATCGATCAAGACTTCAAAATAGATACTTGACATGTACTAGAAAAAGATACTCCTAATCAAGATCTATCATTATAGATATAGATGAGTCATTTTGGAGCATCCTGAAGGATTTTTGATGTTCTAGACGAAAATCAAATCACACCCAAAACCATCACCTGATCCTTCCCAACCCCCAAAATCGATCAAGACTTCAAAATAGATACTTGACATGTACTAGAAAAAGATACTCCTAATCAAGATCTATCATTATAGATATAGATGAGTCATTTTGGAGCATCCTGAAGGATTTTTGATGTTCTAGACGAAAATCAAATCACACCCAAAACCATCACCTGATCCTTCCCAACCCCCAAAATCGATCAAGACTTCAAAATAGATACTTGACATGTACTAGAAAAAGATACTCCTAATCGAGATCTATCATTATAGATATAGATGAGTCATTTTGGAGCATCCTGAAGGATTTTTGATGTTCTAGACGAAAATCAAATCACACCCAAAACCATCACCTGATCCTTCCCAACCCCCAAAATCGATCAAGACTTCAAAATAGATACTGACATGTACTAGAAAAAGATACTCCTAATCAAGATCTATCATTATAGATATAGATGAGTCATTTTGGAGCATCCTGAATTATTTTTGATGTTCTAGACAAAAATCAAATCACACCCAAAACCATCACCTGATCCTTCCCAACCCCCAAAATCGATCAAGACTTCAAAATAGATACTTGACATGTACTAGAAAAAGATACTCCTAATCAAGATCTATCATTATAGATATAGATGAGTCATTTTGGAGCATCCTGAAGGATTTTTGATGTTCTAGACGAAAATCAAATCACACCCAAAACCATCACCTGATCCTTCCCAACCCCCAAAATCGATCAAGACTTCAAAATAGATACTTGACATGTACTAGAAAAAGATACTCCTAATCAAGATCTATCATTATAGATATAGATGAGTCATTTTGGAGCATCCTGAAGGATTTTTGATGTTCTAGACGAAAATCAAATCACACCCAAAACCATCACCTGATCCTTCCCAACCCCCAAAATCGATCAAGACTTCAAAATAGATACTTGACATGTACTAAAAAAAGATACTCCTAATCAAGATCTATCATTATAGATATAGATGAGTCATTTTGGAGCATCCTGAAGGATTTTTGATGTTCTAGACGAAAATCAAATCACACCAAAACCATCACCTGATCCTTCCCAACCCCCAAAATCGATCAAGACTTCAAAATAGATACTTGACATGTACTAGAAAAAGATACTCCTAATCAAGATCTATTATTATAGATATAGATGAGTCATTTTGGAGCATCCTGAAGGATTTTTGATGTTCTAGACGAAAATCAAATCACACCCAAAACCATCACCTGATCCTTCCCAACCCCCAAAATCGATCAAGACTTCAAAATAGATACTTGACATGTACTAGAAAAAGATACTCCTAATCAAGATCTATCATTATAGATATAGATGAGTCATTTTGGAGCATCATGAAGGATTTTTGATGTTCTAGACGAAAATCAAATCACACCCAAAACCATCACCTGATCCTTCCCAACCCCCAAAATCGATCAAGACTTCAAAATAGATACTTGACATGTACTAGAAAAAGATACTCCTAATCAAGATCTATCATTATAGATATAGATGAGTCATTTTGGAGCATCCTGAATTATTTTTGATGTTCTAGACGAAAATCAAATCACACCCAAAACCATCACCTGATCCTTCCCAACCCCCAAAATCGATCAAGACTTCAAAATAGATACTTGACATGTACTAGAAAAAGATACTCCTAATCAAGATCTATCATTATAGATATAGATGAGTCATTTTGGAGCATCCTGAAGGATTTTTGATGTTCTAGACGAAAATCAAATCACACCCAAAACCATCACCTGATCCTTCCCAACCCCCAAAATCGATCAAGACTTCAAAATAGATACTTGACATGTACTAGAAAAAGATACTCCTAATCAAGATCTATCATTATAGATATAGATGAGTCATTTTGGAGCATCCTGAAGGATTTTTGATGTTCTAGACGAAAATCAAATCACACCCAAAACCATCACCTGATCCTTCCCAACCCCCAAAATCGATCAAGACTTCAAAATAGATACTTGACATGTACTAGAAAAAGATACTCCTAATCGAGATCTATCATTATAGATATAGATGAGTCATTTTGGAGCATCCTGAAGGATTTTTGATGTTCTAGACGAAAATCAAATCACACCCAAAACCATCACCTGATCCTTCCCAACCCCCAAAATCGATCAAGACTTCAAAATAGATACTTGACATGTACTAGAAAAAGATACTCCTAATCAAGATCTATCATTATAGATATAGATGAGTCATTTTGGAGCATCCTGAATTATTTTTGATGTTCTAGACGAAAATCAAATCACACCCAAAACCATCACCTGATCCTTCCCAACCCCCAAAATCGATCAAGACTTCAAAATAGATACTTGACATGTACTAGAAAAAGATACTCCTAATCAAGATCTATCATTATAGATATAGATGAGTCATTTTGGAGCATCCTGAAGGATTTTTGATGTTCTAGACGAAAATCAAATCACACCCAAAACCATCACCTGATCCTTCCCAACCCCCAAAATCGATCAAGACTTCAAAATAGATACTTGACATGTACTAGAAAAAGATACTCCTAATCAAGATCTATCATTATAGATATAGATGAGTCATTTTGGAGCATCCTGAAGGATTTTTGATGTTCTAGACGAAAATCAAATCACACCCAAAACCATCACCTGATCCTTCCCAACCCCCAAAATCGATCAAGACTTCAAAATAGATACTTGACATGTACTAAAAAAAGATACTCCTAATCAAGATCTATCATTATAGATATAGATGAGTCATTTTGGAGCATCCTGAAGGATTTTTTGATGTTCTAGACGAAAATCAAATCACACCCAAAACCATCACCTGATCCTTCCCAACCCCCAAAATCGATCAAGACTTCAAAATAGATACTTGACATGTACTAGAAAAAGATACTCCTAATCAAGATCTATCATTATAGATATAGATGAGTCATTTTGGAGCATCCTGAAGGATTTTTGATGTTCTAGACGAAAATCAAATCACACCCAAAACCATCACCTGATCCTTCCCAACCCCCAAAATCGATCAAGACTTCAAAATAGATACTTGACATGTACTAGAAAAAGATACTCCTAATCAAGATCTATCATTATAGATATAGATGAGTCATTTTGGAGCATCATGAAGGATTTTTGATGTTCTAGACGAAAATCAAATCACACCCAAAACCATCACCTGATCCTTCCCAACCCCCAAAATCGATCAAGACTTCAAAATAGATACTTGACATGTACTAGAAAAAGATACTCCTAATCAAGATCTATCATTATAGATATAGATGAGTCATTTTGGAGCATCCTGAATTATTTTTGATGTTCTAGACGAAAATCAAATCACACCCAAAACCATCACCTGATCCTTCCCAACCCCCAAAATCGATCAAGACTTCAAAATAGATACTTGACATGTACTAGAAAAAGATACTCCTAATCAAGATCTATCATTATAGATATAGATGAGTCATTTTGGAGCATCCTGAAGGATTTTTGATGTTCTAGACGAAAATCAAATCACACCCAAAACCATCACCTGATCCTTCCCAACCCCCAAAATCGATCAAGACTTCAAAATAGATACTTGACATGTACTAGAAAAAGATACTCCTAATCAAGATCTATCATTATAGATATAGATGAGTCATTTTGGAGCATCCTGAAGGATTTTTGATGTTCTAGACGAAAATCAAATCACACCCAAAACCATCACCTGATCCTTCCCAACCCCCAAAATCGATCAAGACTTCAAAATAGATACTTGACATGTACTAGAAAAAGATACTCCTAATCGAGATCTATCATTATAGATATAGATGAGTCATTTTGGAGCATCCTGAAGGATTTTTGATGTTCTAGACGAAAATCAAATCACACCCAAAACCATCACCTGATCCTTCCCAACCCCCAAAATCGATCAAGACTTCAAAATAGATACTTGACATGTACTAGAAAAAGATACTCCTAATCAAGATCTATCATTATAGATATAGATGAGTCATTTTGGAGCATCCTGAATTATTTTTGATGTTCTAGACGAAAATCAAATCACACCCAAAACCATCACCTGATCCTTCCCAACCCCCAAAATCGATCAAGACTTCAAAATAGATACTTGACATGTACTAGAAAAAGATACTCCTAATCAAGATCTATCATTATAGATATAGATGAGTCATTTTGGAGCATCCTGAAGGATTTTTGATGTTCTAGACGAAAATCAAATCACACCCAAAACCATCACCTGATCCTTCCCAACCCCCAAAATCGATCAAGACTTCAAAATAGATACTTGACATGTACTAGAAAAAGATACTCCTAATCAAGATCTATCATTATAGATATAGATGAGTCATTTTGGAGCATCCTGAAGGATTTTTGATGTTCTAGACGAAAATCAAATCACACCCAAAACCATCACCTGATCCTTCCCAACCCCCAAAATCGATCAAGACTTCAAAATAGATACTTGACATGTACTAAAAAAAGATACTCCTAATCAAGATCTATCATTATAGATATAGATGAGTCATTTTGGAGCATCCTGAAGGATTTTTGATGTTCTAGACGAAAATCAAATCACACCCAAAACCATCACCTGATCCTTCCCAACCCCCAAAATCGATCAAGACTTCAAAATAGATACTTGACATGTACTAGAAAAAGATACTCCTAATCAAGATCTATCATTATAGATATAGATGAGTCATTTTGGAGCATCCTGAAGGATTTTTGATGTTCTAGACGAAAATCAAATCACACCCAAAACCATCACCTGATCCTTCCCAACCCCCAAAATCGATCAAGACTTCAAAATAGATACTTGACATGTACTAGAAAAAGATACTCCTAATCAAGATCTATCATTATAGATATAGATGAGTCATTTTGGAGCATCCTGAAGGATTTTTGATGTTCTAGACGAAAATCAAATCACACCCAAAACCATCACCTGATCCTTCCCAACCCCCAAAATCGATCAAGACTTCAAAATAGATACTTGACATGTACTAGAAAAAGATACTCCTAATCAAGATCTTTCATAATAGATATAGATGAGTCATTTTGGAGCATCCTGAAGGATTTTTGATGTTCTAGACGAAAATCAAATCACACCCAAAACCATCACCTGATCCTTCCCAACCCCCAAAATCGATCAAGACTTCAAAATAGATACTTGACATGTACTAGAAAAAGATACTCCTAATCAAGATCTATCATTATAGATATATATGAGTCATTTTGGAGCATCCTGAAGGATTTTTGATGTTCTAGACGAAAATCAAATCACACCCAAAACCATCACCTGATCCTTCCCAACCCCCAAAATCGATCAAGACTTCAAAATAGATACTTGACATGTACTAGAAAAAGATACTCCTAATCAAGATCTATCATTATAGATATAGATGAGTCATTTTGGAGCATCCTGAAGGATTTTTGATGTTCTAGACGAAAATCAAATCACACCCAAAACCATCACCTGATCCTTCCCAACCCCCAAAATCGATCAAGACTTCAAAATAGATACTTGACATGTACTAGAAAAAGATACTCCTAATCGAGATCTATCATTATAGATATAGATGAGTCATTTTGGAGCATCCTGAAGGATTTTTGATGTTCTAGACGAAAATCAAATCACACCCAAAACCATCACCTGATCCTTCCCAACCCCCAAAATCGATCAAGACTTCAAAATAGATACTTGACATGTACTAGAAAAAGATACTCCTAATCAAGATCTATCATTATAGATATAGATGAGTCATTTTGGAGCATCCTGAAGGATTTTTGATGTTCTAGACGAAAATCAAATCACACCCAAAACCATCACCTGATCCTTCCCAACCCCCAAAATCGATCAAGACTTTAAAATAGATACTTGACATGTACTAGAAAAAGATACTCCTAATCAAGATTTATCATTATAGATATAGATGAGTCATTTTGGAGCATCCTGAAGGATTTTTGATGTTCTAGACGAAAATCAAATCACACCCAAAACCATCACCTGATCCTTCCCAACCCCCAAAATCGATCAAGACTTCAAAATAGATACTTGACATGTACTAGAAAAAGATACTCCTAATCAAGATCTATCATTATAGATATAGATGAGTCATTTTGGAGCATCCTGAAGGATTTTTGATGTTCTAGACGAAAATCAAATCACACCCAAAACCATCACCTGATCCTTCCCAACCCCCAAAATCGATCAAGACTTCAAAATAGATACTTGACATGTACTAGAAAAAGATACTCCTAATCAAGATCTATCATTATAGATATAGATGAGTCATTTTGGAGCATCCTGAAGGATTTTTGATGTTCTAGACGAAAATCAAATCACACCCAAAACCATCACCTGATCCTTCCCAACCCCCAAAATCGATCAAGACTTCAAAATAGATACTTGACATGTACTAGAAAAAGATACTCCTAATCAAGATCTATCATTATAGATATAGATGAGTCATTTTGGAGCATCCTGAAGGATTTTTGATGTTCTAGACGAAAATCAAATCACACCCAAAACCATCACCTGATCCTTCCCAACCCCCAAAATCGATCAAGACTTCAAAATAGATACTTGACATGTACTAGAAAAAGATACTCCTAATCAAGATCTATCATAATAGATATAGATGAGTCATTTTGGAGCATCCTGAAGGATTTTTGATGTTCTAGACGAAAATCAAATCACACCCAAAACCATCACCTGATCCTTCCCAACCCCCAAAATCGATCAAGACTTCAAAATAGATACTTAACATGTACTAGAAAAAGATACTCCTAATCAAGATCTATCATTATAGATATATATGAGTCATTTTGGAGCATCCTGAAGGATTTTTGATGTTCTAGACGAAAATCAAATCACACCCAAAACCATCACCTGATCCTTCCCAACCCCCAAAATCGATCAAGACTTCAAAATAGATACTTGACATGTACTAGAAAAAGATACTCCTAATCAAGATCTATCATTATAGATATAGATGAGTCATTTTGGAGCATCATGAAGGATTTTTGATGTTCTAGACGAAAATCAAATCACACCCAAAACCATCACCTGATCCTTCCCAACCCCCAAAATCGATCAAGACTTCAAAATAGATACTTGACATGTACTAGAAAAAGATACTCCTAATCAAGATCTATCATTATAGATATAGATGAGTCATTTTGGAGCATCCTGAAGGATTTTTGATGTTCTAGACGAAAATCAAATCACACCCAAAACCATCACTTGATCCTTCCCAACCCCCAAAATCGATCAAGACTTCAAAATAGATACTTGACATGTACTAGAAAAAGATACTCCTAATCGAGATCTATCATTATAGATATAGATGAGTCATTTTGGAGCATCCTGAAGGATTTTTGATGTTCTAGACGAAAATCAAATCACACCCAAAACCATCACCTGATCCTTCCCAACCCCCAAAATTGATCAAGACTTCAAAATAGATACTTGACATGTACTAGAAAAAGATACTCCTAATCAAGATCTATCATTATAGATATAGATGAGTCATTTTGGAGCATCCTGAAGGATTTTTGATGTTCTAGACGAAAATCAAATCACACCCAAAACCATCACCTGATCCTTCCCAACCCCCAAAATCGATCAAGAATTTAAAATAGATACTTGACATGTACTAGAAAAAGATACTCCTAATCAAGATCTATCATTATAGATATAGATGAGTCATTTTGGAGCATCCTGAAGGATTTTTGATGTTCTAGACGAAAATCAAATCACACCCAAAACCATCACCTGATCCTTCCCAACCCCCAACATCGATCAAGACTTCAAAATAGATACTTGACATGTACTAGAAAAAGATACTCCTACTCAAGATCTATCATTATAGATATAGATGAGTCAGTTTGGAGCATCCTGAAGGATTTTTGATGTTCTAGACGAAAATCAAATCACACCCAAAACCATCACCTGATCCTTCCCAACCCCCAAAATCGATCAAGACTTCAAAATAGATACTTGACATGTACTAGAAAAAGATACTCCTAATCAAGATCTATCATTATAGATATAGATGAGTCATTTTGGAGCATCCTGAAGGATTTTTGATATTCTAGACGAAAATCAAATCACACCCAAAACCATCACCTGATCCTTCCCAACCCCTAAAATCGATCAAGACTTCAAAATAGATACTTGACATGTACTAGAAAAAGATACTCCTAATCAAGATCTATCATTATAGATATAGATGAGTCATTTTGGAGCATCCTGAAGGATTTTTGATGTTCTAGACGAAAATCAAATCACACCCAAAACCATCACCTGATCCTTCCCAACCCCCAAAATCGATCAAGACTTCAAAATAGATACTTGACATGTACTAGAAAAAGATACTCCTAATCAAGATCTATCATTATAGATATATATGAGTCATTTTGGAGCATCCTGAAGGATTTTTGATGTTCTAGACGAAAATCAAATCACACCCAAAACCATCACCTGATCCTTCCCAACCCCCAAAATCGATCAAGACTTCAAAATAGATACTTGACATGTAGTAGAAAAAGATACTCCTAATCAAGATCTATCATTATAGATATAGATGAGTCATTTTGGAGCATCATGAAGGATTTTTGATGTTCTAGACGAAAATCAAATCACACCCAAAACCATCACCTGATCCTTCCCAACCCCC
The DNA here is from genome assembly GCF_945859685.1 of Eupeodes corollae. NCBI lineage: Eukaryota > Metazoa > Arthropoda > Insecta > Diptera > Syrphidae > Eupeodes > Eupeodes corollae. Next base: position 67,631 of record NW_026605244.1, read on the forward strand.
AAAATCGATCAAGACTTCAAAATAGATACTTGACATGTACTAGAAAAAGATACTCCTAATCAAGATCTATCATTATAGATATAGATGAGTCATTTTGGAGCATCCTGAAGGATTTTTGATGTTCTAGACGAAAATCAAATCACACCCAAAACCATCACCTGATCCTTCCCAACCCCCAAAATCGATCAAGACTTCAAAATAGATACTTGACATGTACTAGAAAAAGATACTCCTAATCGAGATCTATCATTATAGATATAGATGAGTCATTTTGGAGCATCCTGAAGGATTTTTGATGTTCTAGACGAAAATCAAATCACACCCAAAACCATCACCTGATCCTTCCCAACCCCCAAAATCGATTCGATCAAGACTTCAAAATAGATACTTGACATGTACTAGAAAAAGATACTCCTAATCAAGATCTATCATTATAGATATAGATGAGTCATTTTGGAGCATCCTGAAGGATTTTTGATGTTCTAGACGAAAATCAAATCACACCCAAAAACCATCACCTGATCCTTCCCAACCCCCAAAATCGATCAAGACTTCAAAATAGATACTTGACATGTACTAGAAAAAGATACTCCTAATCAAGATCTATCATTATAGATATAGATGAGTCATTTTGGAGCATCCTGAAGGATTTTTGATGTTCTAGACGAAAATCAAATCACACCCAAAACCATCACCTGATCCTTCCCAACCCCCAAAATCGATCAAGACTTCAAAATAGATACTTGACATGTACTAGAAAAAGATACTCCTAATCAAGATCTATCATTATAGATATAGATGAGTCATTTTGGAGCATCCTGAAGGATTTTTGATGTTCTAGACGAAAATCAAATCACACCCAAAAACCATCACCTGATCCTTCCCAACCCCCAAAATCGATCAAGACTTCAAAATAGATACTTGACATGTACTAGAAAAAGATACTCCTAATCAAGATCTATCATTATAGATATAGATGAGTCATTTTGGAGCATCCTGAAGGATTTTTGATGTTCTAGCCGAAAATCAAATCACACCCAAAACCATCACCTGATCCTTCCCAACCCCCAAAATCGATCAAGACTTCAAAATAGATACTTGACATGTACTAGAAAAAGATACTCCTAATCAAGATCTATCATTATAGATATAGATGAGTCATTTTGGAGCATCCTGAAGGATTTTTGATGTTCTAGACGAAAATCAAATCACACCCAAAAACTATCACCTGATCCTTCCCAACCCCCAAAATCGATCAAGACTTCAAAATAGATACTTGACATGTACTAGAAAAAGATACTCCTAATCAAGATCTATCATTATAGATATAGATGAGTCATTTTGGAGCATCCTGAAGGATTTTTGATGTTCTAGACGAAAATCAAATCACACCCAAAACCATCACCTGATCCTTCACAACCCCCAAAATCGATCAAGACTTCAAAATAGATACTTGACATGTACTAGAAAAAGATACTCCTAATCAAGATCTATCATTATAGATATAGATGAGTCATTTTGGAGCATCCTGAAGGATTTTTGATGTTCTAGACGAAAATCAAATCACACCCAAAACCATCACCTGATCCTTCCCAACCCCCAAAATCGATCAAGACTTCAAAATAGATACTTGACATGTACTAGAAAAAGATACTCCTAATCGAGATCTATCATTATAGATATAGATGAGTCATTTTGGAGCATCCTGAAGGATTTTTGATGTTCTAGACGAAAATCAAATCACACCCAAAACCATCACCTGATCCTTCCCAACCCCCAAAATCGATTAAGACTTCAAAATAGATACTTGACATGTACTAGAAAAAGATACTCCTAATCAAGATCTATCATTATAGATATAGATGAGTCATTTTGGAGCATCCTGAAGGATTTTTGATGTTCTAGACGAAAATCAAATCACACCCAAAACCATCACCTGATCCTTCCCAACCCCCAAAATCGATCAAGACTTCAAAATAGATACTTGACATGTACTAGAAAAAGATACTCCTAATCAAGATCTATCATTATAAATATAGATGAGTCATTTTGGAGCATCCTGAAGGATTTTTGATGTTCTAGACGAAAATCAAATCACACCCAAAACCATCACCTGATCCTTCCCAACCCCCAAAATCGATCAAGACTTCAAAATAGATACTTGACATGTACTAGAAAAAGATACTCCTAATCAAGATCTATCATTATAGATATAGATGAGTCATTTTGGAGCATCCTGAAGGATTTTTGATGTTCTAGACGAAAATCAAATCACACCCAAAACCATCACCTGATCCTTCCCAACCCCCAAAATCGATCAAGACTTCAAAATAGATACTTGACATGTACTAGAAAAAAGATACTCCTAATCAAGTTCTATCATTATAGATATAGATGAGTCATTTTGGAGCATCCTGAAGGATTTTTGATGTTCTAGACGAAAATCAAATCACACCCAAAACCATCACCTGATCCTTCCCAACCCCCAAAATCGATCAAGACTTCAAAATAGATACTTGACATGTACTAGAAAA
>NW_026605245.1:0-20785 GCF_945859685.1 Eupeodes corollae
TTCATCATTTACTGCAAATCCTATTTCATTCAACTTCTGTGCGGTCGAAACGATTTGGCTTACGTAATCTTCTATAGAGGAACATTCTACCAGGACCACTGAGCATAGTTTTTGAAGTAAACCTATGCGCCTGTCCAGACCAGAGTCTTGAAAAAGATTTTGCAAAGCAGTCCAAACTTCTTTGGAAGTTGTTGCATTCTTAACATGGACATAAAGACTCTTGTCGATAGCCAGAATCATTTTGCAACGAGCAATCTTGTCCTTAGAAAGATCCAACTCAACGCCAGGAACATTCTCGATACATTTCCATGAATCTTCAAGTTCTAGTTGGGTTTTCATGGCAAAACTCCATGTTGACCAATTTTCAGAACCAGTTAGCTTCTCCATCTGATGGATTCCCAAATTCTGTAGTAAAGACATTTTTCTCCAGTATATGCATATATTTCTTGAATCTTGCTATTGTCCTGGGCCCATAACCTTTTAACAGAGTTATATTAAAACGACTTGATTATAACGAAAGTAAATGACAGACTGAATATTTTATTGAAAAATATTTTCTTTATACATAATAGTCAAAACTTGATTACTTAGGGATTTTGATCGCAAGTATAAACTTAACAAGTTTTCCAACATATATTAAATGAAATAGATAAAGACACAGAAAATTACTTATTTCTCTTGGCAGCAAATGGTCTTAAGAGTTATATAAACGAGCCAACCCGTGTGACAGAGTCTTCGAGTTCTTGTATCGATCACATATTCGCCAGATTTAATAAAAAACATAGTAAAATTTTTGATGGTAAGGTTTATGATCTTAGGTTAACAGACCATCACATGGTTGGTCTTAATAACGCTTTGGATTCCACTTCAGGGAGTAGTAAAAAAGCACCCAAAAGAAATAAAGAATGCATTGATTACTCTTTATTATTGGAACTTTTAAAATACGAATTTTGGGAGCCAGTTTATTTGTAAAGTAACCCATCTAAGGCCTTTGATTTATTTAGTTCAATTTTACAAAATCACATAAATTCTTGTACTTATACTTCTAGTCTAAGCTCACAAAGCCATAAGCATTTAAAGCCTTGGATGACTAACAGTTTACTTAAGCAGATTTCTAAGAAAAATACTTTAAGTGCTAAGTGCGAAAAACATCCCCAAAACAGAAATCTTAAAAATTATTATGTCTCTTTATGTAAAACAATCAAACATAAGATAGAAGAAACGCGTAACAATTATTATACGAGTTTATTCAAAAAAGCAAATGGAAATATAAGAGAAGAATGGAAGGTAGTAGATATTATTTTAGGTAAGGATTCGCAGTTAGTCGAAATAGATAACTTGCAAATTAATGATGTTTCTATTAGTGACTTAAACTCGATTTCCAATATATTTAATGAATATTTCACCGGAATTTTAGATAAACTCAAACCTTCAGTTGATCCTTGCTCAAGTTGTGATTGTTCAATATTTTCAAATATAACTTCTGATAGTTTACAATCAAATAGTTTTGTTTTCAATTCTATATCTTCACGTGAAGTCTACATGGCTATTTTATCTTTGAAAAATAAAAATTCATGTACTACTGATGGTATTTCTAGTATCTTACTTAAAAAAATTGCCTTATATGTGGTCGATATATTGAGTTATCTGTTTAACGCAAGTGTTGTTTTCCCAAACGCCTTAAGTGTGCTGAAGTTGTGCCTCTTTTCAAAAAAGGTAATAGAAAGAATGTTTCCGACTACAGACCTATTTCTCTGCTTTCAACTTTCTCAAAGCTTTTTGAAAAACTTATAAAGGCAAGAATAATTTCCTTCTTGGACAAAAATAAATTTTTAAGCGATAATCAATTTGGATTTCGAGCAGGAATGTCTACCGAAGACTCTATTTTAAGGCTGTGTTCTCAATTATATAGCAGTTTAAATTGCAACAAAACTACCATGGCTCTTTTCGTTGATATGACTAAGGCCTTTGACATGGTTGACCACGACGTTCTGTTAAACAAACTGTATAATGCTGGTTTTCGAGGTGTTATATTTAAATGGCTTCAATCCTACTTAAAGGAAAGAGAACAAAAAGTAAATGTGAACGGAACTTTTAGCAATTCACTTCCTTTAAAAAATGGAGTCCCACAAGGATCCGTTCTCGGTCCATTATTGTTCTTAATTTATATAAATTCTCTTTTCAATCTTAAATTAAATGGTTCCCCAACTGCTTTTGCAGATGATATAGCATACACCTATCAATTTAATACTACTTTTGAATGTGTGGCCAAAATTGAAGAAGATTTAGAAATCTTTAGGACATGGTTTGCTGCTCATAAGCTAATTATAAGCGAGAAAACTAAGTTAGTAACTTTTAAACTTTCTGATAACAGTCTTTTTGATTATAACCTTTGCTTTCATGCCCAGAACTGTAAACAATTTTGCTTACCTATTCATAAATGTGGTGAACTTAATTTTTATTCTCATAGTTTATGTTCCGATAGTTGCTTTAAAATTGAGTCAGTGATGAAATTCAAATACTTGGGTGTTCTAATCGATTTCAAATTAAATTGGAAAGAACATATTCGCTCCTTGAAATCACACATGATGTTGGTTATTCGTAAAATGTACCTTATAAAACCATTTTGCTCGAAAAAAGTGTTAAAAGTAATTTATAACGGTATTGCGCATTCAAAACTTCAATACGGAATTTCCAGCTGGGGTGGATCATACGCAAATACTTTTAAACCCCTTATGTTACCTCAAAAACATGCAATAAGAATAATTTGTAATAAAAATCGTTTTGCTGAAAGTTGGCCTTTATACCAAGAATTGCAAATTTTACCAATGAGACATCTCTATGTTTTTAAAGTTTTAAGAGAGTTTTTTAAACAAAGTGGAAATATTCCAACTAGAAACTCACAGCTTTACAGTCTACGTATAAATAACTCACATCTTGTTAATGTACCACTCGCACGTAGAACACATTTCTCCCTTTTTTTCACAGTTACAGCTCCAAAACTTTTTAATAAATTACCGTTATTTATAAGACAAACTACTTCTTTTAGATCTTTTTTGAAAAAAGTTAGAGATTGGCTATTCACACATGACTATGGATGCATCGAATCCTTTTTGAGAACCTTATCCTATTAAGTAGCACAAACATACATAGTTTAAATATTTGCTTGTTGTTTTTATTTTTTGTTTACAGTATATTATTTTTGAATTGTTAAGTTTATTTTTTGAAATAATTTATCTACTTAATTTTTGCTCAAGTTTACTTTTATTATTAACTTCATTTTTTTGAAATAATTAAACTCTGATTGTCACCCCACATCAGATATTACTTGAATTAATTTATTTGGCGTGTCATTCAACACTAACTTTTATAGTTACCGAATGTTCACTTATGTATATCATTCAATCTAAAAACATTAATATTGTATCTAGCTTTAAGTTTGCTTGAATGAATAAAAATTATCTATCTATCTATCTATCTATCTATCTATCTATCTATCTATCTATCTATCTATCTATCTAATATTGGTTGGCGATGAAGATCACTTTTGATTGAATGAAAAAGTCATTAAACAAAATTGCAGCATTTGTAGATATGATAATCCGCAAGTGCTTATTGAGACACCGTTGCATCTAGAACAACTAACTGTTTGGTGTGCTTTATTATGTTGGTTAATAATTGGCCCTAACTTATTTAAAAACTATGCTGGAAAGAATTTACTATTCAACAACCATAATGTGTGAGGATCTGTGGTTTCAACAAGACGGCACATAATGTATCACAGCTCGTGCCACAATTGATTTATTGAAGGAAACGTTTGGTAACAGCATAATTTCATTTTACGGACCCGTTAATGGGCCTCCAAGCTCCTTTGCGATTTAGCGCAATTTGACTATTTTCAGTGGAAATATGTGAAGTCAATAGTCTGAGGATATGAGCCCGGTATACGGCGTCTTGATAGTACAAACTTTGTTATGCATTGTCAGTAATTGTTGTTAGACATATTTTTTAAATTGTAAATTCCTCAGAAAATTGCTGATCCTTTTTGTACTACCAAACAAATAACCAGCTAAAGATGAAGTTGAAAGATTTTAGAACAAAATTTGGCAACCATGTGAACAGAAAATTTCTCATTAATAGATATTTATATTTCTTATAATTCACAGGCACTCAAGGGGTTATTATATTTAAACACTGTGCCAGTGTTTGGAAGAAAGGAAAGGATTTAAGAAGAAATATCGATGCACATTGGACTTAAAGTTCTGAACATCAAAATAGGAGGGATAGATAGAGTTGGCCAAAGCATTCCACATTCTCGATGTACGATTTAAGAAAGAATCTCTCTACATGACAGTACGCCCAAAATTAAACTCAATAATAAACTGATGAGCATTCCTAGAAGTGCAAATATAATAGCTGAATCGTTTAAGTGGTGCAAGGCAGCTGGCTTATTCGACAGAACATTATTTGTTGTATCATTTGTAAAGGCTTTCTTGGAATTCTATCTAAGAGGTTTAAACTTGTTTTAGTAGCAGCAGATAGTGGCATCGGGTGTGTTACACTTTAAAGACAGAAGACAGCATTGAGTTTTCAAAGCATTAATTTCTATACAGTTTTTGATTACCCATTAGACAATGCTGTCAAGATCCTAATTTATTGAGCTTATCATATGCTGCCGTTGAAGCTCCACATTCGAAAGACAAGGATGTGCATCTAAAAACGAATATGAAAAGCTGGGGGTACTGTCCTCGGCGAAATAGTTTGATCGATTAGAAATGACAGACAATAGATCATTTATGAATATAAAGAAAAGATCGGGTGACAAAGCGGAGCCCAGGGGGACACCGATAAGATACTTTCTCCAAAACGGTGTAAAGATTTGTTCCACTGGTTTTACCAGAAATTTGTACAAAAAATACTACAATGTCCTAAAAGTACATTGTAGTATTTTTTGTCTTAATTTCTGTTCATGCGAGAATTCGGTTCGTCGAATATGACCTTTACAGGTCTTTCCAGCTTGTTTGAACTTATTCCGGTTTCCTCTGTCGGATTGGCTGTATTCCAACGGAAACTTTATTCTCTGAACCTAATAAACTTTTTATAAATCGAATCAAAAGATGAGTTCTCTTTGGGTTTGATAGATTTCACTTTATTCGGGATAAAATGTCTTATTCTACAAAGAATTAAATTTGTAATGATATCTGCACTGGAATCCACATCACTATCGAGGAAGCATAGTGACCAGTTAAAGTTCCTGAAGAATCAACTGAGACCCTTAAAGTTGACTCTCTCATATTGCCAAACGGTTCTCATATAGGAGCTTTGTCTTCAATTGGTTTTTTAACTTCCCATAGGAAGTTATTGTAATGGGTCCCATTTTCAAATTGAAAATTTTGATATTTCTCGACGTTTTAAGGTCCCTAGAGTCGAAATAAAAGATGTTTAGAAAGATGTCTGTGCGTGTGTGTGTAAGTAAAAAAGAAATTTGTCACCTCGAAAATTTTTAGAATACAAAAAGATTTTATCTCCAAAACAATTATGTGAACGAAAAATAACGTTTTTAAAATCTGGACAAATTTTGAGAAAAATCGAATTGATAGTTTTTTTTATTAAAAATAAAAATCTTAAAAAACATTACTCAAAGTTGTTAAAAATTGAATTTCAACTCACATATCTTTTCAAGATTTTGAGATAATGGCTCTTAACTTATTTTATCTTATAAGAAATATTGTTTTTAAAATTCTGAATTTTTTTAGAAAAATCGAATTGACAGTTTTTTTAACAAAAAATAAAAACCTAAACAAAAATTGGTAGAAAGTCATTTTCGACTCAAATATCTTTTTAAAACTTTGAGATATTAGCTTTAAACTTCTTTTATCTTTTAAAAAATATTGGTGTTAACTCTCAGTAAACTTTTGAGGTATATCTATATCTTTACAAAAAAGAAAAACCTACAAAAGAAACAATACAGAAACTAGGTAAAGATTTACTAACGACTCAAAAAGCTTTTAAAAATTAAAAATTTTGTCTTCAAACATTTTTTATATCACAGAAAATATTGTTTTCGATATTTAGTAGTTTTTTTTTTTTATAAAAATCCAACAGTCCGTTTCTTCATAAAAATTGATGTTTGGTTTTTGATATATCTGAAATTAATTTCATTCATCCAATTTGTAGAAATTTAAGAAATTGGTAAAACAAATTTTTAGACTCAAAATCTATTTAACAAAACTAGATTTTAAAACTAAACTATTTCTTTATATAAACAATATTGTTTTTAATTTAAAAAATTGTAAGAATAATATAACTAAAACCTTTTTTAACAAAACCCGAAAACCTACAAAGCGAGACAAATCGACAGACAAGATGGAAAGTTATCAGTGTGGGTCGCATCCCAGTTTTTTTTTGTTTGACATGAGAATTTTGTAGATACGATACGATGGTCCGATGTGCCTGGAGGTAATACACTGATTGTGTATTTATCAGGGTCAGAGGTAAGAAGTAATTTAGGGGTGTTATACCCACTTAGATTAAATTCCGAATGATTTTTATTGATATATTAGAACTCAGTTTGAGATAGTTCTTCGATTTATAAGGTAATCAAATTTGGGGGTCCAGGATATCAGAACTTAGTTTAGCAATATTTATATTTGGTGTGTCTGATTAATAATTAAATATTTTTACAAAATAAATAAACATGGACGGTTAAGTAAGACGTCATAAATAGGGGCTGTGTAGTGTAAAATGTTGTGGATGTATTAAAATCTATTTAACTTTTCATGCTTTATTTAGGTCCTACATATGCATGTTTGAATTTATTTCATCAAAGGCTTGGATGGACATTATACATATTTGCGTTTATAATGTACACGACAATTCAGTTTGCACAAACAGACATAAGAGCTATTTTAATTATGACTAAACTATTAGCAATAGTGTTGCATTTTTCGTCTCTACAATAATCTTTTGGCTGAATCTTCTGAAAACACGATTTCTTAAAATTTTCAATACAATACTTTCTATGATTTACAAACATACATTGTATACACTGTTTGCACCATTTGATATTTTAGAGATTGCAGGACTCGAATTCAATTTCTTTTGATATTCATTCGAGTAAAGTATTCAGAGCAACAATAATATAAATATGTATGTATGTACATGTGTACATTCTAATATATAAAATTCTCCGAACGATCTTACGATAGTATTCAGTGACGCTATGTACACAATGAAGCATTGATTGCTTTTGAGGATCTTTGCATTATTATTGCCAACTTACCACTCAGTCATTTCGGTATGCATTCACCAAATTGGAATGCATCTTATTTAATAGACACTGAATTGAATCGTGAACTTCAATACAATACTGTAGGGCGATTATTGCTCGCAATGTCCCACTAATGATTGAAGAATAAGGAACTATTTTTGACCACATCATGTTCGCAGTTTTGGCAGACCAAGGTGGATTTTTTTTTTGGAAGTACCAGGTTTAACTGGCGAAACATTCCTTATTTCGCTAATTTGATTTTTTCTTCCATACGCATTTGCTGTTCCATCTTCAAGCATTGCGGCAACTTTATTGGATGCAGGTAAAATAGCTCATTCAGTATTTAAATTGCCACTAAATATTCAATATAAAAAAACAATCATCTATGGCAACAGTACTGAAACAGTTTAAGATTATCATCTTGGATGAACGCACTATGGAACACAAACATGCCTTGAGAAGTTGAACAGGACATTGAAAGATATAAAAAACAACGACAGGATATTTTGCGGCACTCTGTTGCTCCTTTCAGGTGATTTCAGACAAACACTTCCTGTTATTACGCGTTCAACGTACGCTGATGAGATCAATGCGTGTTTAAATTTATCGCCACTGTGTCTTAATGTTGAAAAAGTACAACTGAAAGTAAATAAGCGTGTTCTAATGTTCCAAGATCCATCTGCTGAAACATTCTCAAAACAACTGTCAGATATAGGGGACGGAAAAGTTACTACACATGAAACTGGATGCATACAATTACCTGTCGATTTCTGCACGGTTATTGATGCTCTCATTGACCAGGTATTTCCCGATGTACACAATATACAAATCATGAGTGGCTGGCAGAAAGAGCAATTTTAGCAGCAAAAAAATGTGGATGTCCACGAATTAAGTCTCAAGATATAACATTTATTACGAGGAGACTTAGTGTCATACAAATCTTATTATTTGTGATGCTACCGAAGCTGTAAATTATCCAACTGAGTTTTGGACCTCATTAGATTTACGAGGCATGCCACCGCATTATTTAAAACTGAAGGTTGGATCTCTATAATTAACTAATTATGCTTCGCAATTTAAACCAACAACGGTTTTGCAATGGCACGCGATTAGTAGTTAAATAATTAATGAAAAATGTTATTGAAGTAATAATTTTAAATGGCAAATTCCTAGGTGAATATATATTATTTCTGCTTATTCCTATTATACCCACAGATGTGGCAGTTAAATTTCCAATTATAGATTGGCATTTACCATGACTATCGATAAGTCTTAAGGCCAAACGATGTCTCTCTCGAGTGCGCAAAACATCCAGTTTGCACAAAAATGTTGCATTGGTGGATTGATATAGTTTTTTTTGTAGTATTGTCATAATTAGCGACATGTTTATAATTTTAATAAATTAAAAAAAAATTAGTTTGTTGATTTTTTGTTGTAATATTTTGGTACCGCTTACAGTGCTTTATACCTCTCCCACTTATATACAACATCCTTACACACTTACAATAAGTTATTTATTTCTAGCTAAATATTCTCTAGAAATTATTAATATGACAAAACGACGTTTGTCGGGTCAGCTAGTTTATCAAAACAAACAAAGCAACTCTTAAACGAAATCCAATTAAACACGAAAACACAGGTTTTATTTAGAAATGAAAATGAAAATATCAAAACCAAATACGAAATCCTTTAAAAGCTGACAAATAGGTACAATTAATGTTGTTTGTTATGTCAGAATTTTGATTTAAAACCAGCTACTGGATGCTACAAAAATAAAAAAATAAAAAAACACATTAGAACTCAGTTCCCTTCAACCGAGAACTAAAATTCCTAGAACTCAAAAATGGTTTTACACCAAGTTATACGGACATAATTAGATGTAATGAAATACTCGAGTTCTAAATGGCGTTTCAAAGATAAACCGAGAATTACTAGATTGATTTTTTATTTTATTTAAGAACTTCGTCAAGAAACTGGCTGTAAGAAATTTACTTTCGAAGACTCAAGTTTAGAAAGCAAAATATTTTTTGTTTTGAAATATTTTTGTTTTAGCAATTTTTATAAATAATCAATGTCAGTATTTACCAAAAGTGAATAATTATTGGGAACGGAAGGTAGATAATAATTATTCAAGAACTTCATGTAGTTTATTATTATTAATTACTATACGACAAATTATTTTTAATAAATACAATTATTTCATAAAAGTTTTACACACAAAAAAGGTTCATACTAACTTTCTTTATAAATATGACTAAAAATAAATTAATTAGGTACCGTTGAGAATTTCAGCTTAGTGACTCACAAGTCTCAACCATATCTGTGTGCAAGTAATGTTGTCAGGTATGGAGGGGACCTACAGTTTTAAGCCAAGTACAATTAACTATTTTGAAAAAGAACTTTTCATAACAAGAAATACAATTGGAAAATTTGACAATTCATCGCAAGAGGTAGTACTCGTGAAAAGAAACTTTAGGTGGTACAGGCAGGGTTTGAACCCAAGACCTTTTGGCAAAAAGTCCAACGCACTAACAATCATGCCACGGGTAATTGAATGAAAAGCGCACAATAACTTTTGAGATTGTATGCAAAGGATAATACATGGCTGGAAACTAAATAAATGTTTGTCTAATCGCCTAAAAGACACATCAGGGACAATACTGTGTAGTTCCTTTAGGGGTTTTATATTTTAGTTTTTAAAGGTTTGTGAAAAAACTTAAATCTCAAAACTTCTTGACTAGTTTCATAAATACACCGTTGGAAAGTGTTCATTAGCCTTCAACTTACTTAGATGAATCTAGATTTACCAGAATAAAAAGTTCAACGTCCTTTGAACCAGTTTATCAAAAAAAAAATCTCAGTAAAACACAGTCTTAATAAATGATTACGTTCCTTATGTGTACTTAGGAGAAAAAATGTAACGAAATTCAAGCTCACATAAGTGAGTAAGCAATTGAAATAGGAACAGAGCCATTCATATTTTCCTAGACACAGATATAAAATTCAAGTATAAATTTATTTAAATTTAGATAACTATGGTACTGTTTTCCTATTTTTAAGTTTATGTACTCTACCATATAGCTTTCTAATCTTAAACTTCGTGACTCTACAAAAAGTCTCAAATGTTACAAAATTTTGTGAAATTAAAATTTTAATTAATTAAATTTCTAAAAATAAACTAAGTCTTAGACAACATCATCTTCCTTGTATACTAAAATTAATTCCCATGAACCTTGATACTACACAATTTATCAACATTACGTACAAACATACAAACAAATAGACACCTATACATACGTATGTATGGTATATGCAAAATATATGAATTTTTGATAAGTAATTAAGATCCAAGAGAAGAACACAAAAAGTTTTCAGTTTCTTCAAAAAGTTATTTTGCAAATGTTTCCTTCCTCATGTCAATCATAAAAAAGTTTCCATAACATTCTTCAGTATTTTAAAGACACTATCTTCATCATCATCATCAGCATCAACATCATCTTGGTATCATCATCATAAACATAGACTCCATCAAGCTTCATAAACTTTCAAAAATATTTTAATATTTTCAAAATTAAAATAAAAAACAAAAAAAAAAAAAAACATTTTAGCCGCAAAAAACCTCACAAATTAATTAAATAAAATTGTCAAGTTCTTACGACGCGCCAGTCGCCGAGACATTCACATTTTATATCTCCAAATAATTCAACTACAGAACGTACATGAAAAGAAAAACAAAAAGACGAAGAAAGAAAAGAAAAGAAAAGAAAAAAACAGTTTTTTAAATTCTCTAAATGCTAAACTTTTCCGGCAAATAACATTAAACTGTCAAGTTTGGGTAAAAAGTCGGTACGTCTAAATACAAAAACACACATACCCCATATCCATGCCCACCCTTGAAGACGACGACGACCCTAAACATCCCTAAAAACAACAAACAACCCAAGCCAAGCAAGCAAGCAAAAAAGCAAGCACGCAAGCAAGCACCAAGCAGAGCATAGTTTTAGGAAATTTTAATTCCGCTTTTGAGATGTCAAAGTCACAAGTTAAACGATGACGATGACGACGACAACGACAACAACAACTGACGACCGTCGAGGACGACCGTCGTCGTCAACGATGAAGAAGGGGGAGGGAAAAAACAATCTGTTGGGAAAAATAGGTTTTCTTTTTTCATTTAAAACAAAATTTTCTCTTTACTCTTACCTTGAACGAAAGCCAGCAACAGCACCAAAAATACCGACATTTTGCGCCAAAAACCAATAATCCAAACTTTCTTCCTCAGTACGGTATGGTGCGGTGCGGTGCGGTACGTCGTCGGTGGTTAAAATTTCACCCAACAACAATAACAACAACCCTCAAAAACAAAACTCAGGCTATGATGGAGAAAAATATAATGAACTTAAGAAAGTTATTAAACTTTAATTGGGACGCACATTAAACCATAATCACAGGAAATTATAAATTCGCAATTAATTCACTTACGGCTGTCACGGCCACCGTGTTTTTTTTATTTTTTTATTTTAAGTTTTCCCCCGTGTGCCACTGTCACCGCCGCTTCGCGCCGGCCGCCGCCGAGACCGATACTACTTCAACTTTAATTAGATTATAATTACTCGACTTTGAAGCACTGAATAAAACTTACGCTAGTACATAAATAGATACGTCTGCACGGTATTATCCTTTTTTAAAGAGACCGAGAACGAACGAGGATGAACGAGGACTCAAAAGGGACTTCCGTTCCCGAACTCTAAATCATTGTCATGGTTTCAAAAACGGCAAAGTAATTAAAATCGCTCACTCAAAAAATCGTTGTCGTTCTTCAGATTTCTGACGTCATATTAATTTCATTCCGATTAGCATGATGCTTTTTTCCTTTTCCTTTCCTTTTATACTGCTACCGGTGTTGTTTTTGTACGCAATTGAATGACACAAAAGCTTATTGTTATCCTTATGGCATATACTCGTATGTCCTTATGTATACAAGATTGAAGAAGCTAAAGCAGAGATGAGCTCACTCACGCATCATCAAGGACGAGTTAAGTCGTCGTATCGTCCTCGAAAAACGGAACCGAAAAAACCATAAGGCAAAAGCGAGCGAACTAACTAACTTATGAACGAAAGACAGAAAAAGTACGGATTGGATGGCGTAAAATTAATCCGATATATTGTCATATGTGAGATGTGTGTGTGTGGAAGGACAATTTGCCTTGGGACAATTAGGGATCTATTAAGAGGGATTAAGGTCCTTTCAAGAATTCATGACAACGACAACGACGACGAATTCAAGATTCATGATATTCTCTTTTCTTCCTCCTCATTGGGTTCAACCCAGCCGTACGAAGAATAAAAATACAAAGTCATATTTATCACGGTAATTAACGGATTTTTTCTTATAACTTTTCCGGCTTTTCCTTTGGCGGGTAATAAGAAGAGGTTTCTTTGGGGTGGGGTAGGGGGTTGGTTTTGGTTTTGGTATGAACTATTTCAACCAGTAAACTATCACTTGACACGAGCCTGACACGAGAATGTGACAGGACGACGACGACGATGAAAAAAAGGAACAAAGAGTGTAAAATCCTTTCGCACCAGCTATTCTGATTGAACCTTACAATCTGACTGAAGTTGAAGTGCCATGTGGATGGACCGTATTGTGTGTATTACCGTGCTCAGCTCAGTGCTGTGAGTTCCTCCTCAATTTACTTTCGTTACGAGATGATGCTCCTTTGCGCTGTGTTTTCTGGCCATGATATTGTTGAGTGCTCCCGAAATACAAATTCAAAAGGACCTTCTGATGCGTCCTCTCTCGTTGTTGGGCGCCACGCGAGGAGGAGAATAATCATCTCGTATCGCATTGTGGATGCTATCAAGGATTTTTGTTTGACTTTAGATGAGAAGTGAGCTTTTGCTCAATTTTTCGGAGTAAGCTTGTTTTTATGGTGCACGCAGGTTTTGGATGTTGCTGAATTCAGAGAATGGATTTGAGAGTGGAAAGCTTCGTTGTGGATGAGGAGAGTTTTTGAGAGGAGATTTTTTATTTGGAAGATTTAGAGATGTGTTTTTTTAGGTTTTTTACTTTTTTGAAAATTCGGGGCTAGGGCGCGCCCTGTGTACCAGTTTACTTTGATAAAAGTAGACAAATATATCGAAAAGCTTATGGTGCTGTAGCAAAGAGGAATATGAGTCTTATGATGTAAAATATACTTTGTGACGTTATATGATTTAAATATTTTTTTTTAGCTTAAATGACTTTAAAACAAAGACAAAGGTATTTATTTTCAAAAATAAAAACAAAATTATTTTCTGTGGAAGTCGAATCAGTCGGAATTTCCAAGAATTAAATTTATTTGAAATGTTCATGCATAAAATTGGGTTGTATAATAATTTTTTTTTAAGAAGGCATCCGTATTTTGGGAAATTCCTCTTTCTTATGCTAATTATGCTAAACTTCTTTTTTTTTTAACATAACCTTTAACTAAATATGTATATTTAATGGGAAAATAATTCATAAGAAATTAAAGATTGAAGGTGAAATTTTAAATTGAACTTGACATTTAAAATGATATAGGATAGTCTTACTCAGGCTTTGAACTTATTCTTATAATTGTAAATATGTCGTGCATTTTGGTGATGTGGCAAGTTAAGTTATTTCTAAACTTAAAAAGAATTTACTTCCTTTCCATGATTACCTTAAAATGTTTGTGTTCAAAGTTTAAGGAAAACTGCTTCCACTCATTTAAGTTGCAGGCAAAAAAAAAAAGATAGTTTAAGTTGAGAGATCAACATTTTCCGTATTTTCTATTCTGCCACATATTTTTTTAAGTTTTGTTTTATTTTATTTGAAATGCCTTATCAGACGAAATCTCGTAATACGCTGTATCCGTATGTTAACATAATGTTTTTTTTTACTATTAGACAGAATGGAATGTAATGTACAAAAACTGAAGCCATTTGATGGGACGAATTTTTCCAACTGGAAATACCGAATTCAAATTTTGCTGGAAGAAAAAGGTTTGGAAAACGCAAGAGTTTTGCTGGCCAATAAATGGAGATGAAATCAATGAATATTTTCTGCAGTTTGATCATCTAGTGCGTTAGTTGAAATCGATTGGTGTAACATTAGAAGAGCTGGATGTGGTATGTCATTTGATTTTAACGTTATGAAAATCCTTTGATGGCTTAATTACCGCACTGGAGACGATGGATACAACCAAATTAACTATTGAATTTGTTAAAAGTCGCCTTTTGGATGAATGTGGACAGCGCGCAGCTAGTAATAGTTTGCGTACCGTTAAATCAAGCGACTCAATGGCTATGCAAGCGGACCGTTCGAAAATAATTCGTCACAGATGCAAAAAGCCAGGCCACATCAAATCCAAATGTAAGGTTAATTTGTCGAAGAAAAGTGATTCGTATGGTAAGAAAAATGCAGGTGCAAACTGTGCCAGAAAAATGAGGATCCAGAATTCTTACTTTGTGAAGAACAAATGTTATCAAAGAGTAAGACGATAGTGAACAACATTGATATTGCGTCTTGCAATATAAGTGAATCTTCGAGAAAGAGTAATGATGGTTTTGAAGAAATTAATTTTGTTCTTGATTCTGGTGCTACCCATCATTTCGTTAATAACAAAGTATTTTTCAACAATATGCATAGAATCGAACCGCTAAATATTTCAAAGGCAAACGCAGGTGTTTCCTTGGAGGCAAACCATCTAGTTGACATTTCGATAAAGACTTTAGATAATTCAACAAGAACTATTCAAAACGTCTGTCTTGTTTGTTAAAAATCTAAAATGTAATTTGATGTCAATTCGTCAATTAACTGACAAAGGTTACGAGATCACGTTTAATGGTGTTAATGCGCTTATCTCTAAAAATGGTCAAAATATGTTCGCAGTTAGTCGAAATTGTCAACTGTATCAAGTCACTTTTGATGTTGAACGTAATGTGTATGCTGGAATTGCTGGTGCTGAGAAATGAGCAAAGCTTCGCAAACGTTATGGCATTTGCGTTTAGCTCATTTGAATGACAATTATATATGAAGAAGATGGTGAATCAAAACACGGCAGCTAGATTAGTAGAATTAGACACAAATAGTGCTGACAAATTTTGTGAATCTTGTGTATCCAACACGATGGGAAATCCGATCTGAACTTACGAGTATTTTGGAGTTAATTCATACAGATGTCAGCTTTTACTGCTGATTTCTCACGTGCATCCATGGTATATTGCATGAACAAAAGAAGTGAAGTTTTCGAAAAATTTCAACAATACGTTGCTATGGCTGAAGCACAACATGGCTTAAAAATTTCGAAATTGCATTTAGATAATGGTGGTCAGTATTGCTCAAACGAATTTAAATCCTTTTGGGTCAATAAAGATATTCGACGGAATTACACCGTGCCATACAATCCGGAAATTAATGCGGTATCTGAACGTTTAAATCGCACAGAAGTAGAAAATGCAAGTAATATGTTTTTGTCGAGTGGATTGAGTCATCAATTTTGGAGCGAAGTAGTCTTACATGCAAATTATGTTAAGAACCGCTCCCCAAATAGTACTGTTGGCAAACAATATGCAAATAAAACACTTGCTGAAATTTGGTATGGTTAAAAAACCAGATTCATCGCATCTTCGCATTTTTGGATCGATTTGTTATAACTATGTGCCAACAGAAGACCGTACGAAGTTATACATGATTGGATATGGTTCGTCTTCACAGATGTATCGTCGTGAGAAGCTTGTCATGGGTTGTAATGTGACGTTCAACGAAAAATCAATTTTTGATCGTCTGAATTGTATTGACATATTTGATTCTGAGGTAGCGAATGATGACATCGATATAAAATTTGAATAAAACATCCATTTGGAAAGCATCGGTAACATTGAGCGGGATAATATCCACGATAGGTTGAATGGCATCGATAACATCAATTAGAATGTCCACAGTGCTTCAAATAGTTGTGGTAACGACAATAAGTTGCGTCGCAGTGTTCGTGAGAAAAATCAACCAGATCAATATGGATGTGCTGCATGGTCTGACAACTTTACATTCTCAGCTGAGCAGTTTGTACAAAATGATCCGGTCACGATGAATGATGCAAGGAAGCGTCCTGATTGTCCAAAATGGGAAAAGGCTATTAATGATAAATATTCTTCGTTGTTAATGAATTGTACTTGGTCTTTGTGTAAGTTACTCACTGGTCGAAAGGCTGTCACTTGTAAATGGGTTTTCAAGTTGAAATATAAGTCAAATGGTGACATCGACAAGTATAAAGCCAGCCTGGTTGCTCGTGGGGTCACGCAAGAAAAAGGTTTCGATTACAACGAAACATATTCACCAACAGCCAAATTGACCACGTTCCGTGTTTTACTGTCCATTGCTGACCATTTTGCATACGATATACATCAGATGGACGTTAAATGTACTTTTCTGAATAAAAATTCAAAGGAAGACGTCTATATGACACAACAAAAAGGTTTTGTGAAAGATGAATCCATGGTTTGCAAATTAAACAAATCGTTGAAGCAAACATCGCGGATGTGGAATTTGAAAAAAATATCGTCTATTACATTCTCTTATATGTCGACGATTTGGCAACTATTTCAAACTGTACAAAACTGATGAATAAAATATAAACTGAATTGGTAAAAGAATTTGAGATGACGCATCTCGCTAAAATCAATTCGTTTCTTGGAATTTTTGTTGAGAGAAATTTAAATGATGGTTCAATTCAATTAAGCCAGTCAAATTACTTTAAAAATATTTTGAAGAAATATTATATGAATAACAGCAAAATGGCTGCAACACCAATCGAATATGGATTACATTTGCAGAATGATGACGACAATAATTTATCTAATCAACCATACAGAAAACTTATTGGATGCTTAACATATGCTACTCAAACAACTCGACCAGATTTAAACAGTGATTTCTTAAGAGCTTGAGAACTTTAAAAAAAAAAAAAAAAACGCATAAAATTTGCAAAATTTCATCGATTCTTTATTTGAAACGTTTGATTGGTCCATGACATTTACTTTTTGAAGATAATTTCATTTAAATGTTGACCGCGGCTGCGTCTTAGGTGGTCCATTCGGAAAGTCCAATTTTGGGTAACTTTTTCGAGCATTTCGACCGGAATAGCCCGAATTTCTTCGGAAATGTTGTCTTCCAAAGCTGCAATAGTTGCTGGCTTATTTGTGTAGACTTTAGACTTGACGTAGCCACACAAAAAATAGTCTAAAGGCGTCAAATCGCATGATCTTGGTGGCCAACTTACCGGTCCATTCCTTGAGATGAATTGAAGTTTTCACTCAAAATGGCCATAGAATCGCGAGCTGTGTGGCATGTAGCGCGATCTTGTTGAAACCACATGTCAACCAAGTTCAGTTCTTCAATTTTTGGCAACAAAAAGTTTGTTAGCATTGAACGATAGCAATCGCCATTCACCGTAACGTTGCGTCCAACAGCATCTTTGAAAAAATACGGTCCAATGATTCCACCAGCGTACAAACCACACCAAACAGTGCATTTTTCATGATGCATGGGCAGTTCTTGAACGGCTTCTGGTTGCTCTTCACTCCAAATGCGGCAATTTTGCTTATTTACGTAGCCATTCAACCAGAAATGAGCCTCATCGCTGAACAAAATTTGTCGATAAAAAAGCGGATTTTCTGCCAACTTTTCTAGGGCCCATTCACTGAAAATTCGACATTGTGGCAGATCGTTCGGCTTCAGTTCTTGCACGAGCTGTATTTTATACGGTTTCACACCAAGATCTTTGCGTAAAATCTTCCATGTGGTCGAATAACACAAACCCAATTGCTGCGAACGGCGACGAATCGACATTTCACGGTCTTCAGCAACACTCTCAGAAACAGACCCAATATTCTCATCTGTACGCACTGTACGCATTCGTGTGGTTGGTTTAATGTCCAATAAAGTAAACTGAGTGCGAAACTTGGTCACAATCGCATTAATCGTTTGCTCACTTGGTCGATTATGTAGACCATAAATCGGACGTAAAGCGCGAAACACATTTCGAACCGAACACTGATTTTGGTAATAAAATTCAATGATTTGCAAGCGTTGCTCGTTAATAAGTCTATTCATGATGAAATGTCAAAGCATACTGAGCATCTTTCTCTTTGACACCATGTCTGAAATCCCTCGTGATCTGTCAAATACTAATGCATGAAAATCCTAACCTCAAAAAATCACCCTTTATTAAAAGAAGGTTTAATTTTATTTGGAGCACATACATTTTTATGGCCAACTTTTAGAACACACAAAATCTTATTGCAACACAAATAATTTAGCTGATTGGTATTACTTTACTTAAATGCAAAAAGTTTGGCATCCTCATAGAGAGAATAACCGTTCTCTCTGTTAAAAAAATGTTGGTTACATTGTTTGCAGTCAAAACTACCTCTAATCAGCAACAAGTCAACAGTGGATATTAAAAATTATTTTTTTGACCAGTTGTGTGCCAAAAACATATCACTTGATTTATTTTAAAATAAGGAATAAAAAGAAAATAACGAATCAAATAAAACAAATATAAATATAAAAGAATGGAGTTTTTCAGCTACGACCATTAAATAGTGCTCGTAGATTCTAAGGAAATTAAGCCTTTTTTTGTTTTACCAAGTAACAATTCATTTTAAACTTACCACTGGGTCTTTTTGTAATCGTTCTGAATCGTCACTGAATCTTAATTAATAGTTTTTTTTAGGAAGATGTCTAATTTTAGTTCTACATATCTCAAAAAGCAGCTAATTCATATTTTGACTTCAAGTCAATTTTGAAGAAAAGTCAGTGAAGAAATGCAGACCTATTCAAACATATTCACAAATTAGGTGATTAGTTATTTTAAATAAAGCAATATTATTATCATGTCATACAAAAAAAAATTAAAGGAGTTGTCAGTTTTAATATTTTGCAAACAAAAAATTATATAACTTTTGTTAATCTAAACAAAATAATTCATCGTTACAAATAATGGTAAGTTTGATCTAGTAGATCACAATGTTATTATTATTGACTTAGATATTCCCATGTTTCAAAGAAAGCCTTGTGCTTCAAATCCAAAACAAAAATAATAATATGAACCGAACCATGTGAAGACATATACACAAACTTAATAAGCAAAATAGATACTTACATCAAAAGCACATCCATAAGAGTATAAACAAAGAAACCAAGATGTGACTGCAGCGTTAAACGTATAAGTAAAGAATTGTTATCCTTGATTAAAGAGAAAGATAAATGGTTTAGCAAATTGTGTAAGGATCCAAATAATATGTATACTGAGCGATAGGACACAAATCTTAGAAACCAAGTGACCATTGGAAAGTGACAAACAAATAAAGATTATTTTGGAAATCAATTTGAAAAATCTTTAACTGATAACAGCAAAATCTGTAAGGGTATAAATAGTTTATTATGTAATAAACCCAAAAAGAATACGGATTGTCCATTGCTGAAAAATTGCTCAGGGAATACAAACCTTGATAAAATCAATGAACTAAACAAAATTTTCTCTAGCATAGGCAAAACTATTATCTCAAAATGAACATAAGAAAATATCGTCTTTCCAATTTAAAGGAAATTGGAAATTTTTGTAATCAAACCGACATCACCTGGTGAAATCAAAAATGTTATATCTGGATGGAAGCCATCTAAAAAAAGCTAAAGACATTAATAATCTCTACTGAATTAATAAAGAAGTGAAAAGAAGAGTTGTGTGTTCCGATTACAATACTTATCAGCAAATCCTTCAAAGTTGGCTACGCTCCAAATATGATGGAAATAGCCCGATTTATCCCTGTCTTTAAGAATGGCGATGTTGAAGACTACACAAATTATCGCCCCATCTCAATTTTATCGAAAAAGTTATTAACAACTAAATACTCAAATATATCGAGCGAATTAAACTGTCAAGCACAACACAATATGGTTTCCGAAAAAAGTCAGACACAAAAACAGCACTGGTAGACACGATATCACACCTTCAAAGGAATAAAGACAATCTTAACCTTGCCAGCGCATTTTTCATAGACTTGTCAAAAGCATTCGACATCTTAAACCATAAATGTCCAGTTTTGAAAGCTTTCTATGAGTAAGAGGTTTTTCAATTGATTAGTTCAAATCTTACCTCTAAAATCGATATAAGTACATTAGTTTGGACGGATGTACAAGCCATAAGCAATTAGTTGAGATTGGGGTACCACAGGGTAGTGTACTTGGAACAACACTTTTTTGTCTATTTATCCAAGATCTTACAAACTTGATTCTAAATGGATATCCAGTATTATTTGCCATTACTCTGCAAGATCTGCTACTGAGCTCGAAGAACAGATGAATATATGTATATCGTCTTCAGCAAATCGAATATACCACTTAACAATGTCTACCGATTGAGCCTTGTGGAACAAGTTAGGCAGTTTAAATTCTTGGCCTTTTTGAGGACTCGTCACTGAATTGGAAATATCATAACATATATATACATA
>NW_026605246.1:0-22325 GCF_945859685.1 Eupeodes corollae
AAATATCAATTTTTACCAACTTTGAGAATGGTACTAATTGTAGGTTTTTAATTTTTAAAAGGGCTGTTAAATAATTTTTTCTTAAACCACCAACCGGTGAATCATATGTCTGTAAGACTGAATTTTTTTATAAACGAATTACTTTTTTGACTACCTTAGTTTTTATCGAAGAAGTAGTTGTAGGGCAAAAACACGGGCTTAGGTTGATAAAATGTGGGTAGCGTATCGGTATACCACTTTTTAAAATCCCGTTTTCTAAAGTACCGATTTTCTTAAATCCTTTCTTTTAATATCTCGGTTATTCAAAATCCCAATCAATTAGAACTCCGTTATTTTAAATTCTATCAAATCCTGACAATGCTGTTGATACCTTAAATTTGTTTAAGGTTACATTAAAATCTATTTAGAAAATTTCCTCATCAGAATAAATAAATAATACTAATTAGCTACATTTTTATAATTTCGATTTTGCTATTAAGAAAAGTTGTTTGATTTAAAAAGTAACGCAAATTTTAATAGTACACAACTAGTTTTGAATTTAAAATTGGGGATTGTAAAAAAAGCGATTTTTAGAAACGGTATTACAAAAGGCGGTTTAAAAAAACCAGGACTATAAAAGGCAGCATTATATAAAACAGTATTTTAAAGTCTAGAATTAAAAAAATGGGGAATATAAAGACCGGGATATCAAACCCAACCCTCTTTTGGCAGCGTATCGGAATCCAGCTTTTTAAAATTCCTTTTTTAAGAAATCTCGAAAGTTTTAAAGTTTTGAAATACCAAATTTTTTTAATCCCATCCTTTAAAATTCCGTTTATTCAAAATCCCACTATTTTAAATGCCATCAAATCCAGACAATCCAGTTTTTTATTATACAAAATACGTGCAACTAAATAACAATAGGATTCAAAAGTTTGAATGTTTAATAAAGAAGTGTATTGGAATCCCGCTTAGGTTTTTGAAAGTCCTTTCTACATCTTTTGGTGATTTTATCTGTAAGAAAAAATGCATTTGAAGATATGTCTGACTAAAAAAAGGTTTCCCAATAGTAAGTGTACGCACATACACTGATATTAGGTACTCTAAAAACCTTTTATTGAGATTCTAGGAATTTTAAAACGAGAATTGTAGACAATTTCACTTTGACAAATTAGATCGATTACAACAACTTCCAATAGAAAGTTAGTACTATAAGAACAGTATATTTCTAGAAAAATAAATGTAAATTAAAAAAAAAACTCATCTCTGTTTTATTCAATTTCAAATTTGTATAACAATATTCACAAATACCGACAAATAGTCATATCTCCTTACATTAAACTATTAAAATGCAGCCTTGTACTAGTTTTCAACTTAATGCATTTGATAAGATTGTAAATTTAATTGGTTACTGAAACCTTGGTTACTTTCTTAAACTACATTTAAAAACAAAAATACTTAGAAGTACTTTATCAATGAAAGTTATCTTCTCTATACAGCACACTTACTTAAGCTTACTTTATAGAATAATTGAAATTAAAGTACAAACTTCTGTTAAACCAAATCAAAATTTGTCTAATGGTTTCATATACAAAAAGAACTTATACTTAAGTCAATTATTATAAATACAAGTATCTATGTACATCAAAGCTTACTTACTTTTTTAATTTTATCCCTCTCCCTTATTTTTTTAACAGAAGTGCGCCCTAATTATGCTCAACACTCATAAAGAAAAAACACTTTTATATTTTGTAATAAGTAAGCCTTGTAAACTAAACCCTTTAAAAGAAAAAAAAAGGTTTAAACTACTCGCTCATCATTTCTATATTAATCTATGTGGTTGTATCATTATGTTCATAAACTCATATAAACTCATATGGGGAGGCGGGGTTGCTACAGAGAAACCATTCACGCAATACAATTTTCGTCATTATCATAAATTTTCTAAAATGGTCTTTTTTTTAACCATCATCATCATTATCATAGCGTCCCTATAGCGACAACATGACATACGATGAGGTAAAAAAAAAAGTTAAAAAGTCTTATACCCTACTCCCTTCCCTATACCCATCCCTACATCCCTCATCAAGAAAATAGTTTGCAACGTGCGCTCGCTCTACATTAGAAAGATCTCATTAACATGCAATTAGTGCAGGTAGAAAAAGCTTACCCTATGATGACATCTACATACATATGCATTTACATATATATGAGTGAGTTGATACAGATATATTTTATTTTTTGCTGCATTAAAAGGAGACTATAATGGACCAAGTCCAAAGAAAAACGAATTTATATTCCATTTTTAATGCTTTGAAAACATGAACACACCTATATTTATCTCTTCCGGCTTGAAACACTCTTCAGCTGTTGTTAATGTCCTTGTTGTTGTTTTTGTGTAGCTACAATATAACATACCTATATTATTTTCATTTTATCCTTGGGTCCAATGACCATCATAAGGATTTTTTTTGTCATCTGACACTAAAAAAAAAAACTTCAAAATAAGAGCAAGGATACGAAGTTAGTCATCGCGTTGTATAAAGCATTAATCGTGTGTCCATTGTTGTGCTTAACAGCACAAAGGATATACAGGAAGTTACAAACTTAACCTTAAACCTTTTAGATGATGAAAGGAATATTTTGTATTACAGAAGTCCTAGTAGCTATTCATATTATCATGAAACATTAATTTCAGACTTTTCTAAATTTAAATTATTAAGATCAGGCAACGAATGTACTTATTTTATCAATTTAACTTTTAACTTTAAAAGTACATTCACCAAAATTGTCCTTAAAGGACATGAAAATCGGCATCGGAACAATGATTCTTCGAAAATGCTCCAAAATAATGCATTAGTCCTTAAAATAAACTGAACAGGAACACCCTGTTCCCTCTTCTTTTTGTTGTTTTCGTTTCTTTTTATGTTTAACAAACTCCAAGGACATAAATGCAGATGCAATTAAAATTGTTCTCTTCACGCTATAGAAAAAAAATAACTCGCGTGTCATGCGATGATGTTCTTAAAGTGAACATTTTAAATTACCCCCAAGAATGGACCTGATGGTCTGAATTTAATTGGAAATTCACTTGAAGTGTAATTAAAAAAGAAAAAGAAAATAAAATAACAAAAAATCGATGATACGTAAGAACATACATTTATCCTTTGACACATTTGTGTATAAAGGGTTCTTTTTGTGTCTTCATTTATTGTTGTTTTTTTTCGATTTTTTCAAGAGTTATAATTATTATTGCACTTTACTCATTTAGTCTTGATCGAATTTTATTTTCACTCAAGTTACCCAGAAAAAGGACATCTTTAAATAAAGAAGCTGATAATAATGAATATTGAGCCAGGAGCTTTTATTCAAAAGACATTTTGTAATTTAAAATAAGTTAAAAATGTATCATGGCTGAATATTCGAAATTAAAATTATACTAGCGTACCTGTGCGAGAACTCCTGCAACTAAATTTTGTGTCAAAGTTAAAAATTATTTGTGTTAAGCTTTCTGTATCCAGCCCCAGTTTTTCTTTTTTTTTATAAGTTAGTTAATTGTTTTCAGGTCGTGAAAACCAAAAATAATGACATTTGGGTATTTTTTCGCCATTTTACTTTTTTTTTAAATTTTCATTAAGTCGAGTATTTTTATTTAAGTCTAAGCATTGACAGAACTTTTTTCTTATCAATGAAAACATACCCATAGAGGTAAATCTACTCAACTTTTTTCTACGCTAACGAAGTATTAACAAAGCTGGGCAATTTTAGTAGACTCATGTAAAAAGAAATATCCAACGAATATCTATGAAAAAAGATCCAACCATTCCTTGAAAAAGAAGATGTTCTCGTTTATATTGGCTTTCCATAAAATTTTCGGTAAACCTAATTTAATGTGCAGACCATAGTTAGGCATATTATCGGGCAGAAAAAAGCATCTTTTCATAAAAAAAACCCTGTTTTGGACTTAGTTGTATTAGCGGTATCCTAAAACTTGAGCACAGTACAGCATAATAGCTTTTAAAGCGACATTGTATATTTTAAACTTTGGACGGTGTTATCTCGCAGCAGTCTCGACTACGTTGCATTGATGAAATTTTTAGATGCTCCCAGTTTCAGTTTATTTATTTATAAAGCTTACACAGTAAGATAACAGCGATCTTATAAATTTGTGAGAGCCTATGACTTAACTTTAAATAACAATTTAAAAATCTTTTTGTTAGATGCTCATTTTAAGACATTGTGATTAAACACTATGCCAAGATATTTGTATTGATTAGACACTTTTATATCAGAATTATAGTAAAACCATTCTTCGCAGGCTTCTCTTCTTCCACCATTGCGAAATATTACTATTTCCAACCCATCAAGATTTATTTTAATATTTCATTGAATGCAGTAAGTCTTAAAACCCTCAATCAGGTGTTTGAAATTGGAAGGATTATCTGACAACAATACAATATCGTCCGCATATAAGAGGGCGTCAATTTGAAGATCGTCTAAAACTATACCGATTGGAAGTTCCGCATGAAGATTATTTAAAAACAGAACGAAAAGAAGAGAGCTTAGCACACATCCTTGACGAACACCTTTCTTACTGGGGAAGAGGTCTGACAAACACGAACCATCCCAAACAGCTGCAGTAGTATCCTTATAAAAAGACTTTCTAGTAGCCAATATCTTCGAAGATATTCCCAGAGTCGATAGCTTATAAATAGGAGCATTCCTGTCAATGCTATCAAAAGAAGCCTTAAGATCGATGAAAAAAGAGTAGAGTTTCTTTTTTTGGCAGAATTGGAGTTAAATTATGCATGAAAGATCATAAGCTTGGTCCACAGTAGAATAGTTGGTTCATTCTTTAATTTCTTGAACAGTGGGTATATAATGAATTTTCTGAAAGATGGTGGTAGCGTTTCAAGAATCTCAGCAAATAAGTTCTGTATTTCTACAATAAGAGGTGGACATGCATTTTTATAAAATTCATACTGTATTCCATCAAACCCAGGAGGTTTCAGATCGTTAAATGAAGATATAGCAGAATTTATCTCGTGCAACTCAATGGGGCAATCTTACTCTGACACATGTTGCTTAGGAGGAGCGTATGAGATAGCTAGTATATTAATCATTTAATCGCAAAAGTAAGCTCTCAAAATGCTTTTTAAATTCAATTAATTTTACTGACGTTGTGGTTTTAATCGACTGTCCTCGTAATCTTTAACCAGTCTCAGGGTGAAGAAACAGATACAAGACTCCTAGCAAGGCTAACGAAATAAGCTTGTTTTTTAGTTTAAAAAAAAAACCTATATTTTTTATTGGCATCATAGTAGTTTTCACGACATATTTCCAGGTTTAGTTTTTTGAAGATATTAAAGTCTCTAAAAGCATATTTCCTGGAGATAAAACAAGCTAAATCCAACCAATTCTTCAATTGATATTTTCTAGTGTTACTTAAGATTTCAGGGAACAAATTAATGGTAAGTGATTTGAGAAGGTAACACCTAAGAGTAGTCATTCACTGAAGAATCTCTAATACTTACAAAAGTATATTATCCATTTTTAATACTAAACTCTCTGCCATTAAGAATCAATGCACCAATATCTTCAAGAAATTTGGTGCAGTTACTGACATAGTTAGAATCTTTTGGAATATCTTCTTTCCCTAATCGACGATGTAGGAATCAAGTTGCAAAAAAACAATTCCTGTTGTGCCTGTTCTCACATTGAAATTACCTACGAGGCTAAAATTAGTGGATGCGAACTCAGAAAAGAAGTTTTTAAGAATTCTAAAGTCTCTGTTCCAATGACTACAATTTAAGTAAAAAGGTATTAAATTTAATTGTTTTGTGGTGAAACATCTTTGAAAGCGTGATCATATCATTCTGTTGTTAAAAGCTTTAGTTGATGGATGGGTTCAATATTTTTCTTATACTCAGCAGATATCCATTTATGTAAGTTTATAACCTACGAGGTATTTCTCATAATCATCATAAATATCAGCTATATTGTAGAACAAAACCTGACAGGCAATGCATTGCTAATTATTAATATAATATTATTTTGCTGAATTTTATTTACTGCCACATTGACATGAAAGTCTAGGTTGGTTTCGCTTAATAGATTAACCAAGTTAGCCTTAACGGCTTCATTAAATGAAGTGATAATTCCATCCTTGTTGCATTTATTTTGACGTTCCTCATGCCTCATGCCTTGCAAATTCATTGGCAGAAAAATGGACGTTTATTTGAATTAAATAATAAATAAAGTATCAATGTTAACAGCTAGCCGTGGCGTGATGGAAACAGCGTAAAACTGTTATGCCAGTGGTCTTGGGTTCAATCCCTGCCTGTGCCATCTAAAGATTTTTCCGTTTTAAGCCTTGACAACAATACTCGCAAAAAGGGGATCGTTGAGATTTTAAATTCACTGGGCCCTAGTTCTCAACGGTCTATTGGGCCACCTCATTTATTTATCAAAGCTAACCTCTTACAATACAAACCGCTAAATAGAGAAAGTTTTTCTTTTTCATTGAAAAGCTGTTTTCTAGCAGTTCATGGTCTAAATAGGCTACAATATTAGATGTCTTGTGCTTTTTAAGCGGCCATTTGTATGTGAAAAAAGAGGATGTAATGCGATTCACACTGATTACTTTTCTTCCATTTTTCAATTATTGTTGTCTTGCTTAAAACTTTAACAAAGTATTAATAACAATATTTTGTGTTAGATTAATAATTTGAAGACAATACCTTTCTTTATTTTCCTAATATTTGAATGGAAAACCATTTCTTATTCGTTGTTTTTGTAGGTTTTCGTGTTTTGATTTTAAAAGCTATTTTTGTTAACGAGATTAGGTTTAGAAAAAATTAAGCACAGAATGAAATTATGTCTCTTTATTTATTCACGATATCACGACAATTTTGCGAAATATTTTTTTATATTTATTTTTTTTTTTTTTTAATTTTCTAATGTATTTTATAAGAACTACCGATACTGTATGTCGAAAACAATATTTTCTGTAAGTTGAATTATGTTTGAAGCCAATGTTTTGAACTTGAAAAAGATATTTGAGTCGAATATCAAATTTTACCAAGTTTTAGTAATTTTTGTTATATGTTTATTTTTTTTTGTAAGAAAACTGTCAATTCGATTCAATGTTGAAAACTATATTTTTATAAGATGAAATGAATCTTAATTTTTAAAAAGAGAAATTTTAGTTGAAAATCAATTATTTTAAAAATGTTTAGTAAATTAATTTAGGTTTTTATTTTGTTTACAACAAAAAAGCATCCATTGAATTTTTCTCATAATTTAGCAAATGTCGAAAACGTTATTTTTAACTACATACACTTATTTTGCAGATTAAATCGTTTTTTGTTCGTAAAAAGTTCGAAGTAACAATTATTTTTTTCAGTTTTGTTCATGGATTTATAAAAAATGTTAGTTGTATTATTTTCAAAATTATAACACTTTCATTTCAAATGACACTGAATAATATAAAATTTACTTTTAGTCCCTAGAGTTATAAGTTAATGAGATAATTTGGGTAAGCCAAAATATTCAGTTTTTAAAATAATATTGGTATGGTAAAAAACTCACATACCCACTCAATTTTTTTAAAGATCTTTCTGCATTATTATCTGTCTAACAAAATGTATCTGAATTCGATATCTCTAATGGTTCTTTAGATATGCATGACGAAAAAATCTTCCCGATCGTACCGATGTATGATCTATAGATCTTGTAACGTAGAGAATTGTCAGAATGCTCAAATCGACAAATAGGACCGATTACAATAACTTCTAATGGGAAGTTTGAAAATCCGGGATGTGACCCAAACTCATATCTTCATATTTGTTAACATCTGTCACTATTTATAGAAGTTGTACAAAATATTACTAAAAACACTTTGTGTAGAAAAAGACTACCCTTATTTTTTAGAAGATTCTTGGGTCAAGAAACATTTTTGTATTAAATAGTTTCGGTACTTTTGTAGGGGACCTACAGTTTTTATGTTGAATCGGAAAAGCAAATTTTAGAAAGCACTTTTCATGACAAGAACGTGACAAAAAACTTAAGGTTTCACAAGCAGGGATTGAATTTAAAACCTCTGGCATGATAGTCATATATTGACCAATTATCACACCACGGTAACTACAACCATATTTTGAATAAGGTAAAATGAGTTTGATGTCAATATCTGCTTTTGTTCCCGAAAAATTCTAGTCTTAACTCAATTTTGAGCAGAATATTTTTTTTTTTTTTTTTGAATAATTCCCATTGAAAAGAATTTGTTGTAGAAATTAAAATTATTTTGAAATTAATAGCCACTTTTACCAATATTTGTGCAGTATTTTTGTATCAATTTTAAATTAACTTTAAATTTTACCATAAATTTTAAACGCTTTATACATTGATGCAAAATTTATAAAAGTTCTTTCTGTATCTTTTGATTTTTGATCCTTAAAACAAAATTTATTTGATGTCGATGTTTCTTCCGATTTGTGAGATTTGGCAGATGAAAAAAAGTACCGTGGACTTACTTACCAAAGTTTCTACACACACGCACACAGAAATCTCTCAACTAACCATTAAACTATTTAAAATGGAAATTTCAGTAAGTGAATCATTCTTTTCATTTTTTTCTAATTCTATACATCATATTGCTTTAGCTTTTCATTTAAAAATACTTAATTTCTTTAAACTTACAACTAAAAATTTAAACTTAACTTAGCAAAAGCCAATTTTGATGGCATACTGAATTATTTGGGTCGTTTAGTTTTGACCAATGGTTTTAATAATAATTATAATTTATCTTACTTCTAAAGTGACTTTCTAAGTATTCTTAAGGAAGCAATTGACATTTTGTTTTCCTCCCACTATTTTACAGAATTGTGCGCCTTCTTTATTATCGATTTTAAACAGGTCGCTTGAGAAAGGTGTATTTCATTCCGAATGGAAAACATCTTTTATAACTCCTATTAATAAAAGTGGCCAAAAAAGAGGACATATCCAACTATCGCCCGATAAGCAAGTTATCCGCAATACCAACATTTTTTGAATAATTTGTTTGCGATAAGCCTTCGGTTTTATTAAACGGATTTGTATCCGGGAGATCAACTTCTTCAAATCTTACAATTTTCTCTTTCTTTATTTTAAATAATCTAAAAAAAGGATATCAATTCAATGTCATATATAAAGATTTCGCCAAAGCATGTGACAGGGTTCACCATTAAATAATAATTCATAAACTGGAAAAACTAGGTATACATTCTTGGTAAATTGGTTGCGTTCATATCTTACAGGACGCATTTAATATGTTCGTATTGATTCGATCGTCTCCAGTCCAATAGATATTTCCTCGGGTGTTCCTTAAGGTAGCTATCTCGGACCACATTTGTTTCTTGTATTCATAAGCGATCTACCTGATTTCCTCTTAAGTTCCTTTTCCTTGGTGTTTGACGATGATCTCAAAATTCTGAGATGTATTAAGGATCCGCTTGACTGTGTGCTTCTTCAAAAAGATCTTCAAAGCTTATCAACATTAAAAGGGTCAACTCTATGCTTGGATTTGTTTTCCGCAACTCTAAAGGTCTAAGTGATCCCTATACCTTAAACACGATTTACATTGCTTATGTTAGATCAGTTCTGGAATACTGCTATGTGGTATATTTATTTATTAACTTGCCATAGAAAGGTATTGTAATGGGTCCGATTTGTCAAATTGAAAATGTTTACATTTCTCGACGTTTAAAGGTCCCTAGAGTCGAAACAACAGATTTTTAGAAAAATGTCTGTCCGTGCGTGTGAACGTACGTTCGCGACTTTTTTTTCTTCGTCCCTAGGTCAAGAACCAGAAGAGATATCGATTTCAAATAAATTTCGTTATACAGGTAATAATGCAGATAAATGCAGAAAGGACTCTCAAGAAAATTGCGTGGGTGGTTTTTTTTTACCATAACAGTTTGAAAAAAGGTGAATATCTTACAAACCAAAAACGCTAGAGACTTGAATTAAATTTTAAATAATATAATTGTAACGTTATATCAAAGAAGTATATTTTTTGAAAAAAATCCATTTAACGTTTTTGTTTTATTAATCAAGAAAACTGAAAAAGTCTTATAAGAAATATTGTTTTCAACATTCTGAAAATGATGAGAAAAATCGAATTGAAAGTTTTTTTTTACAAAAAAATAAAAACCCAACAAAATTCGCAAAAGTTGTTTTTAACATTCAATAAAATTTTTAAAAAAATCGACAGTTTTTTTACAAAAAATAAAACTAAAACAAAAACAATACTAAAACTTGGTAAAAATTTACTTTCGACCAAATAGCTTTTCAAAAATTAAAAATATTGGCTTCAAACTTATTTTATTCAACAGAAAATATTGTTTTCGATATTCAGCAACCCTGGCACGCTAACGTCTAGAAGTATTTTGTAAATAAGCTCCCTTAAATTTGTGAATTTTAACTGATTTTAAAGTGTTTTTTTTAAAGAAACAATTTGAAAGTGAAAATTAAGCCACTTGAAAAATATATACTTAAAGGTGAGCATACATTTTATTAAATAAGTAAGTGTAAATCGCATAAATGATGGGAATAAAAAGAACACCACCAAAAAACATCAACAATAAAACTGCAAAAAATGTCACTCCATCGCAAGGTCCTAAAACCAAGAGACCATTTTCTGAGATTTCGCCTTTACACCAATCAACTTCAGAAGAAATAATGTCACAACAAAACTCAGAAGTCGGAAACATGCAGATAGTTGATCTTAAATCCATGATCGAGACTTCACTAGCAACTATTCTCGATGTTAGACTGCAAAACCTTCCAACAAAGGCAGACCTCATAGAAATAACAACAAAAGTGCAGTCATTAGAACAAAGCAATACAGCGCTTCTGTCAAATTTACATCTAATGGAGGACAGGTGCCTTGAACTAGAGCGCCAAGTAGAAATTCTCGAAAGGAAATCCGTAGAGAATAACTTAGTTCTGCATATTCCATCGCAGGACAACGAGCAGCAAGCAATAGAAACTGCTAAAAAGGTGTGCATGGATTTACTGCGACAAGAAAACACTACAAAAATAAAACGAACACGGATAATTCGCTCCAGAGACAACAGAATAGCAAATGTTATTGTAGAAATGCAGGAATCTGAGGATGTACCGTGCATATTGAAGAATGCTAAAGAGCTGAAAAACAGTGGGATATCCATCCATCGAGACTACACGAAAGCTGCACGAGATAAAAGGAGACGACTAATACAAATAAAAACAGATATAGTCACAAAAAACAGAAACGCTAGAGTTCTAATTCGCGGACAAACATTACAAGTCAACAATAAAACATTTTATTTTGATCTCAACAATAAACTCAAATGCGACGAAAAAGATGGAATACATATGCTACAGCAATTGATTTGTGACAGCGAAACTGACAGTTTATTCACCACACGTCAGAATGCACAATATACCAAGGATGTAAACACAATGCCTTCGACCAGTGCTGTCGTTAGTACTCCTAAACATAATATTTAGTACTAAAGCCGTCTGCCAACCAAAAATTGTATGTAATGATTTTAGTTATAATAAGTTAGAATTCTTTAAGATATTATCCTACAATGTGTCAGGGCTACTTAATAAATCACTTTTTACCGAGTTTTATAAATTTGTGAATAATTTTGAATTTGTATATTTATATGAGACATTCTTGACGGAAAATTATTTTAAAAATGTTGAGAATAATTTAATAGATTATAATTTTAAGCGGATTCCTGCAGTAAGAACTCAGGAGCAAGTGGAGGCTGTTTCTTCGGATTCAAGAAAAATCTCAATGGTATCAAATGCGAGTTTCATACGCTTAATGCAGCATCATGTGTGAAATTGAAAATGGAAAACAAGATTTTGTGGATAATACCTCTTTACTTAAATTGCAACAACTTGGAAACTCACTTCGAGCAACTAACCGAGCTACTAAACAACAGAAATGCGTCAAACGTTTTAGTGATCGGAGATTTCAATGCAAAGGTTGGACAAGAATCAAGTGTGATGAACGCAATCAATGGAATAAATAGGCGATCAAAGGATGCAGTATGCAATGCAAGGGGAAAAAAACTCTTAGAGCTCTGCGATTCTTTTGCCCTTCGAATTCAAAATGGAACTAGTTTGAGCGACGGTGTCGGCAATTTCACATTTGCCAGCGGGCTAGGAACTTCGGTGATAGACTATAGCATCTTAGGCCCTATATTACGGACCTTGAAATCGAAGGAGTACCATACTCGGACCACTTTCCAATAGTTGTAACCTTTTATAATAAAATAAATACTTCTGAAGAAACTACTAGCATGAAGCTGCTTCCAAAACTAAGATGGAAAGAGTCAAGAGCACCTACGTATAGACGTTTACTTGATTTGAAGCTTCAAACTCAAGAGGATGTGGACTTTGGTCATTTAGAAGAAATAATCAAGACCTCATACCCACAAAAGCAAGTTAAAAATAAAGTAGGCAGTAAAGAACTGTAGGTCGACGAACAATGTCAGCTTGCGCGCATGGATACATTTCGTTGGCTTAATATGTTCAGAAATTTAAATGAAAGTCGTTTTAGAGATAAATATACCGAGGCGAATAAAAAATACAAGGAGATGTGCAGAAGCAAAAAGAGAAGCTACAGTGAATTAGAAGCGTCGAGGTTGGCGAATTGTAAAGATGCATCGGAATTCTGGAAGCTTGCATGGAAACTTAATGGCAAACAATTTACTATAAATACGAATCTCTGTAAGAATGTACTGAGGGAACATTTCAACGTTTTGCTGAATCCAACACCAAGTACCTTAAATTGGCAATATGCAGTTCCTGGAACGAAATTTTAGATACTGAAATCACTTCGCATGAAATTGACTTAATTTTGGGAGGCCTTAAAGATGGAAAGGCCCCAGGAGCAAACGGGATACCTGTGGAATTTTATAAATATGGGACTAACAATTTGAAGGATTGCTTGTCGAGACTTTTTAATAAAGTGTTTAATGGTAATTTAACGCCAAAGGAGTTCCGAGATTCGATCGTATTCCCCATATACATAAAAAGGGCTGCTTAACGAATCCTGCAAACTATAGAGGAATCTCGTTCCAAAACTCCACTTATAAAATATTTACAGCAGTGCTACAAAAAAGCCTTACAGCTTGGATAGATTCGCAGAATTTGTTAAAAGAGTTTCAAGCTGGATTTAGAGCAGGGTATTCGACAGTTGACAACGTTTTCATTCTTAGAAGTATAGCGGAATACTTTTTGTTGCAAAATAAAAAATTGTATGTATTCTTTATCGACTTCAAGGCAGCCTTTGATACCATAGACCGAAGAGCTTTATTATACAAATTGTATGGAGTGGGCTTGTCACGAAAATTTGGGCGAGTTCTGGAAGCTTTGTATAAGGAAACACATGCAGCAGTGTGGAATGGAGCAGAACTTTCAGACTGGTTTGAAACTGGATCCGGTGTCAGGCAGGGATGCGCATTAAGTCCAACATTATTTGCTCTCTTCATAGATGATCTGATTGACTATCTGCCCGGCGGAGTGGTCTTCGCGGGAGAGAGTATACAGGCGCTTCTCTTTGCGGATGACGTAGTAATGTTTGCAAATTCCCCTGAAATTTTGCAACTCATGATCAATAGAGTACATGATTATTGCCGGTTATGGAACCTCATAGTCAATATCGAAAAATCGAAAGTAATGATTTTTAGAAAAAGTGGTGGAAGAACCGCATCAAACGAAAAGTGGAAATTCAATGGGGAAAATATTGAGATTGTCAACGATTATAAGTATCTAGGTGTCTACTTTTTGAAGAACTTGAGTATGGAGAAGCATTTTAAGGAAAAGCTCCAGAAAGCAAAAGCGGCTATCAATATCTCATGGAAGAAATGTTTTATGAACAAAAACATCGCGCATAGCAGCAAATACAAGGTATTTGAAGCAGTTGCAGAGACCATTCTGCTATATGGATCTCAGGTTTGGGGAAATAAGAAGTTTGACACAGTTGAACAACTTTTGAGGTTTTATGTGAAAAGGATATTCCATCTACCAGCAAACACGCCTTATTATGTTATTATGATTGAGACGGGGCTATCACCGCTGTTCATAAAAACGCTTAAGCTCCAAGCGGATTATTTACTTAAGGTTATGATGATGCCGGAGACTCGACTTATTAGGAAAATCGTAGTAAAAGCTATGGAAGGTAGAAAAAGTTGGTATGCAGACTGGATGGGATTGGCACAGCGTTGTAATTTAAGCTTAAATATCAACGTTGAAGATGTGGCAAGTACTAAAGGAAATTTGTACGATGCACTAAAATATAGATTAAGAATACAAAATGAAAGCTTTAAAATGAAGAAAAAATATATATAATTATGTATATGCAAATGTTCCACCTTATTCACTATTGTTGTAACAATCATTCTTGTATATAAATAAGAACCTGAAAAAAACACGACTTATTATAATTTGAGGAAAACTTGTATTACAAACTAGAAAATTATACTTTATTGCCAATCTGGCAGACGGCATTTTGCCATGCTATACAAACCATTTTTGTTAAAATTTAATGTTAAAATTTAATTATGAATAAAAATACTACTACTTCTACTACTACAGTAATTTTTATATAAAAATCCAACCGTCCGTTTTTTCATAACAAATAAAATCTACAAAAAATAGTACGCAAATTTGGTAAAAATTGATACGAGTACGTATAGACAAACTTTTAAGCAAGACAAATCGACAGACGGGATGGGAAGTTATCAGTGTGGGTGGCATCCCAGTTTTTTTTTTTTATTATTTTATTTATCATCGAGTAGAGATTATAGCATTCAATATTTGATGATGATGAAAAATAAATAAATACATACAAAAAATTCAATTCGGCAAATCGGACGCATGACAATATCTTCCTTTGGATAGTTAAAACTTAGTCTTTCCTGAAGAATGCAAGATATTGTGCACACTGCAGTATTTTTTAAACATATGTATTATTTATCATTAGTAATAGAATACATTTTATGTATTAAATCGTGTGGCTTTTGACTTTTTGTATTAACATTTCAAATTATTTAAAAATATATTTAAAAGAAAGATTGTTTTTCAAATAAGTGGAGAATTAAATTTGTTAATATATCAGTTACTTTCTGGTTATAGAAAAATTCCTCTCTTCTTTCATTAAACATCCTTGAAGATTTATAACAGAGATATAAATAGATTCTTGAAGTGCTTTTAGTTTATCAATTTACTTTTCATCTCGTATTTCTTAAAAAAAGTAAATACATAAACGATTTGTCAATTTAATTAATTTTAAATTGATTAAGTCCGATTTCCATTACACATATTTGTTTTATTCTATGTTTCGATGTACAAATATAGAACACTTATGTAGGTACTCAAAATGATTTTATTTACCCACGAAGGACTATTTATACATATGCATAAACATAAACATAGAATAGGTAGCTATTATAAGGAACACTTGTAAAACTCAATAAGACGATATGTATAACAAATTCAAACGTTTATTATATAAACAACATTATAATAACATAACTGAAGTTTGTTTCAGTATATTATTTGATGCATGATGTTAATAGTATGTATATTTGCATTGTACGTAACGTATTTAGATGTATGTATATACAAAACACTCCTTTAGTTCAAATAATTATGTATTTACATTATAAACTATATAATACAAGAGTTCACCCTAAAAGAGAAATGAATCCTTCGAACCGAATGACGAAAATAACAATTAATCTTACGGCAATGTAGTAAACTTAGTTCAGCGCAAATTTATACCACATTATATTCTATATATGTATATTCTGATTAATTGTTATCCGTATTTTGTATACACTCAATTCTATACATACGCATACCCATGGTAAGCGTCTTTCCTGTGATGCTGAAGCTGAAGCTGATTTCGCTCAATTGCATCACACATCCTTTAATGCAATACAAATAGAGACTTCGAGTTGTATAGGCCCACAGTTGAACGCATCCGAAATACAATCGTCCTCGACAACGACGACGATGAAACCAAAGTTTGCCAGAAACTGTAATTCGAGTTTGCAACAATCATAATACCTAAGTACTTCTCTTCGATGTGTGCACTGTACAATATAATACACACAGATGAATGTATAGAACAATGTGGAAATCGAAGTCGTCCTTTCTTTGGAGATAATTGTATTTGTCTTGAATTATTCGAGTATTGCGATTAATTTCAAATTTCAATTTGCCACCGGACGGAGACTTACCGAAAGTGAACCCCCTCCGCCCACCGTTTGACGCAATTTGACAACGACGAACGCTTTAAGCGTCAACTTCAGAATTTCTTTAAGCCTGCATGGGATCAAGATATTTGTGTATTTCTCCATTTATATTTGTGTATTTGGCGTGCAAAGAAGGAAGAGGATATCAAGGATATAATAGAATGGGGAGAAGGAAGAAAATTTTGTAAGATTCAGTTCGTCGAAGAGTTCAGTATTTAGAATTTCGATTATATTACAATATTGTACGAGTACTCATGATGATGATGAACGAACTTACATTATGCCGCCATTCGACTTTGTAAACAATCGGATGGGCTGTTACCAAGCAATCGAAATAAACATCTGTGCCCTCTCGTATCGAGCTGGGGTCAAGGGATGTGCCCAAACGAACGTAGGTCTCGGGAACGTCTGCAAGAAAGATAAATATCGAAAATTGAATAATATAATGTTTGAGTAATATGTGATGTAGAAATAAGCATGTTTCTATTTTCAGTTCAGTTCAATTCTGTTCTTCTATCTTGTGTTGTGTTCTGTTATTTTCGGTTCAGTACAATTTCAGTTCAGTTCAATTCAGTTCGGTTCGATGAAGTAAGGTTTATGGAATATACTAAAAAAGGACTATATTATATTTAGATAGAGATACTTTTGTTGCTTTGTAATGTATATAAATCGAGTATCGATAAATTGAAGATGTGCCATTGCATAAATTAGGGGATAAGTATTTGCTCTTCAGATAAACGAATTTTTGTTTAGATATTATAAATATGTATATATTTACTCGTACAATAACATTCATTTATATAGATACAAAATTTTGTACATCTTGTACACAAAGTTTCTTTTGTTATCATAAATCACCAAAGATTTAGCTTTTATTCCAAAACATAATACCTATAGACATGGACTGATATTTGAACATTTTAGTAAATGGGTAATATTGTAAGGAGCTTTAGCTTTGAAGATATTCTTCTTCTACAAGAATGAAACCTAAGAAATGTAGAGTTAGGCATGTAAGAAGAATTTATTTGTTTGTGTACTTGACACATTTCAGTGCAATTATATTGCAAATAATGACCTTTTATACTTGATGCTATATCAAAAGAATTTGATCACTTGAACAAATAATATTGGTATTGTGCTGTTTCAATAAGCTTATACAGACCTTTGAGATAATAAAATGAAGCTAAATGGTAAATTAAATTCCAATTAAGTTTATACCTTTATTTAGCCTTATTTTTAGAAAGGCTATATTATAGTGCAGTTATGTGCGAAAATAGTAGATATAAATGAATTATTAAACACAATCATTACAGCAATTACTTGCTTTGACACTTAATAGTGGCCATATTTATTATTATTATTATTATTATTATTATCATCTTTATTTTTTTTTCATTTCAAAAATTTACAAACTTAAAACTAAAGATTACAAGCATGGCTCATGGGCCGTCTGCCGGTATATTTTTATAAACTAAACATTTTGTGAGAGAAAGTACAAAAATTTGGTTACATAAAGAAAAAAGCAATTGAAAAAAGAAAAAGAATAATGCCAGAGAGAAGAAAAAAAAAATATATATTCGTTTTAATGGTGTAGCTAATTTAATAGATAAATACATTTATTTAAAAAAAAATATAAACAAAATCTGATTCGGGCTTTTAGTTTAGCTAAAACAAAATTATTAAGTTTTTCAAAAACAGCAATCATTTAATTATGGCAATTATGTGTTAAACAATACATAGATCATAAAGTATTTGCAATTTCAAATGCGGTTTGGGCTTTTAGTTTGGCGAAAACGAAAAAAAAAGAAAGATATCTCAAGGAATTTAATGATTAGCAATTTTTCAAATGCGATTTAGGCTTTTAGTTTAGCTAAAACAAAATTGTAATAGAATTATTATTCTAGTATATTTTAATGTACATGTTTCTATATGAAACTGCATCTAATAAAAACTGAATGAGTAGACGCCATCCGTTATCTCCATTCAGAACACCTAGACATTCTTCAAGTGACAGAAAACTCTTGTTAAAATAAAGCCGACGAATTTCCTGCAAGATTGGGCACAATGCAACAAAGTGGAAAATGTTTTCAACTTGATTAAGGTTGCACAAAGTGCAGTTTGGGTTGTTACCAGTTCTGTGCGGTCTGTGATTAAGCTCTAACATCTCCGTGCGTGCTTTAAATATGATGCTCATTTCCATTACAGTAAATTTATCACTAAAGTAATTAGACGACCCCAGTCTAAGGTTAAGTTTACTGTAAATTGATCTCGACACAGACTCCCTCGCCCTATCTAGATAGCTTTGGAATGAGTGATCATCAATGGTAGATATGCAGTCGAAGAAAGCACTTCTCCACGTATCTAAACTATCAACAGATAGAGACAGAGGAAAGTTGTGTGCCGAGGCCAAATCATACCAGTCTTTAAATGGAGTATACCGGCATCTAAAACACACTGATAGGACCCTCTTTTGCAAATTGTTGGCCGGCCTTTGCATTACCCTCAATATATAATCAGCGTTTGCTTTTAAATTCATAATAAATATTGGAGCAAGTCCCGATTCGATATGTATAGCATAATTGGGCGTGTTAGTTGGGAGTCTAAAGATACGCTTGAAAAAATATCTTTGGACAGATTCGATATCTTCTAATTGCTTGTACCCATAGATTTGGTTGCCATAACACAAACAGCTTTTGATAGTTGCTTCAAACACTTTGAACTTAGACGTAGGATCAACAAGTTTGTTATTAAAAAAGTTTGACCACATACAATTTATTGCAGTTTTTGCAACTCTCACCTTATCTTTTATGTGAACACCAAAATTCAGGTTATGAGTTAATGTGTAGCCTAAATATTTAAATTCTTTCACCACTTCTAAGTTGGAACCATTGAGGGTCCAGTTGCGGTCGGTTCTAATGCTACGATGTTGGGACCTAAAGACCATTATCTTCGACTTTGAGGTGTTTATTTGGAGATCCCATTGATCACAAAATTGTTTTAATTTGTTTATTTGAAGCTGAAGTGTGACTGCATTATCAGTTAAGATCACCAAGTCATCGGCGTAGAGCAAAACTTTAATAGACAAATCACCAAAAGTAACACCACCAGGGATATAGTCTTCAATATCATTTATAAATAGTGAAAAAATAAGCGGGCTTAAAACGCAGCCTTGGGGCACACCTGTATTACAACTAAACGGTTTCGATTTGCTACTACCGTTTGAAACTACAGCTGTCATATTTGAGAGCAGCTGCTCATAGATTCGGATAAATTTTGTCGATAGCCCGATAGCTGCAAGTTTAAATAGTAGAGATTTTCTGTTAATGGTGTCAAATGCTGATTTAAAGTCAACGAAAAAAGAGTAAAGATTTATTTTTTTCTCTAAGTAACGCCTAGCAACACTCGTGAGAGTGAAAATTTGGTCGATTGTCGAAAGATTAGCTCGAAAGCCCGCCTGAAAGCAACTTATTTTGTTGTTTTGTTCGACCCATCTTACAAGCCTGGAATAGAGGATCTGGGTGAATAATTTCCTT
Organism: Eupeodes corollae; assembly: GCF_945859685.1. Lineage (NCBI taxonomy): Eukaryota > Metazoa > Arthropoda > Insecta > Diptera > Syrphidae > Eupeodes > Eupeodes corollae. Next base: position 19,814 of record NW_026605246.1, read on the forward strand.
AGAGAACTAAGCACAGAGATGCCTCTATAGTTTTCAGGTAAAATAGGGTCACCTTTTTTAAAAATTGCAGAGATAGATGAGGACTGGAAAATTCCTGGAAACTGCTCCTCCACAAACATTTTGTTGAAAATCACTAAAATAAATTCTAAAAACTGCAAGGTGGCGTTCTTGTAGAACTCAGCTGGTATGCCGTCCAGCCCCGCAGCCTTGTTGTTCTTCATTTTTTTTAGCGCAACAACCAGTTCTAACATTGAGAATGGAGCATCTAACTCTTCAATATATATATAAGGCAGTGCAAAGCTTATAGATTTCTGGCATGGATCAGCTATGAAAAGTTGTTCAAAGAGCAATGCCAGTATATCCACTCCAATGGGATTTATAACTGACCAATTACGGTCACTCAAAATGCGCACATTGGCCCAGAAAGCTTTGGAGTCATGACTAACAACCAAATTTGATGCAGTTTTTTTTAAAAAAAGTTCTTTTTTTTGTTTACATAATTCTTTATAAGCGTTGTTATAATGTAGATATAAAGTCTTATAAAAAACATCATTTGAGTCTCTAAAGAGTTTTAAGAACTTAAACGATCTCTCTCTACTTTTTTTGCATTCGTTGTCATACCAGCTAGATTTAAAAATTGTTCTATTATTGTTTGAATAGCTGACCGAAGACATTCTTATAGTTTGAAAAACAAAATTTGTAGCTTAATCTATTGTAGACGTTGTTTGATTTAGCAAATAAGTTGAATACTGATTTAAGTTACTTTTGTAAACTTCACTTTTTTTTTCGTTCCAACGAAGCCTTGTGTTAAAATTTTCTTCGCGAGTTCTAATAAAACTTTCATGAGGTTTAAACTCACAGGAGACATAGATAGGCAGGTGCATTGAGTAGTTAGCAGGCAGTACTAAAAAATCTTTTACTATATTCAGCCATTCACCTTTTACAAGGCAGTAGTCAATGACAGAGCAACCCTGTGACGATATAAACGTGAAATTCCCATTAATATCCCCTCTAGAAATACCATTTAAGATAAAAAACCCAAAATCCTCAATCAAATCCATCAAACGGTTTCCGTTTGTATTTATAGTTTCGTCTAAAGAGTTTCTTTCAAAAGAAAAATATCCATTGTTCATAAAGGGAGAGTTCTGATAATTCGATATCCTGCCGTTTAAGTCCCCAATTAGTAGAATATTTTCATTATTTTGGCTTAAAAGGAAATTAAGGAGTTCTTCAAAGTCAGAATTCCAATTACTATAGTTAAGGTAAATAGGAACTATTAAAAAGTGTTTTGAATTAATAATAAAGTCTATTACAACCTTGCTATCGACAACTTTAAATGTAATATGTTTTATAAAAATGTTGTTTTTGATTCCACACAACATGCCACCGCTAGCTCGACCAAGCCTATTATTTCTAACAGCCGAAATCCATCTTAAATTAAAATTTTCAAAATACTTAGAATATTGCAACTCTTTACCATCTTCTACAAAAGTTTCTAATAATATAAATATATCATATTTTGATATTAATTTGAAAAAATCTGGCATTAATAATTTATTTTTGAGTCCTGTAATATTATAGCAGAAGATTTTTAAATTATAATTAGTTAAAAGGCAGACGGCATCTCTATCCTATGTTGAATGATGTTGCTTAAAGTTCGTACCCAAACCATGACGATTGTTTGCGAACGCACTCACAGATGGTGCTTCAGTGACATGAGGGTTTTTCTGGTTTACGATGACGTTGTCAAAAAAGTACATTGCATCTTCACCAAAATTCCTTTTGACAAATGACAGCTCGTCATTTGTTGATATTTTCAATTCTCGAAGCGAGTCGTGTGAAAATGAAAATGAGTGGCCATATTAGCAAAGCTACATCTGTAAACTAGTTTTTTATTTCGTTACTGTCATTTCTTTGCCAATGAAAAAAAAACACTGTTTCACAATACATCCAAATTATAAAAATGTATTATTATAATACTAGATGTTCCATTCCGGTAAAATTTAGACTTTGCTCTACAAGCTCAAAATTTTGTAAGAATTGTTTGAGATACCACCAAAACAAGACTGTTTAAGTATATTTCAGTCCGAAATCAAAACGGTATTAACAGACCTCTTAACCCATTTTATTGAGTTCTTCTAAAAAGGTAGTTTCACGACAAAACTCGTATTAAAGAGGTTTAAAATTTTAGGTATTTTAGAAATTAGAATTAGATATCAATAAAATCAAAACTGTGCTCAAAAGGTAAAAGCTTATACATTAATTTATATAGCTTTTCAATAAACGGATTTTAAGCTTGCATTTTTGGTTTAAAAAAAAATAAGAAGGTTATGAAGTTACAGTTTTCAAGTATAGTTGTCTTTATACATACAATTATATAAATAATAAAATTAAATTTTAAAAAGTGGAATTTTAAAAACAATTATTGATGTTTTTTGCCTTAAGTGATTTTACCAAGCCTGTAAAGACGATCAGTCGATGCTGAGAATATGGAAAGATCACTTCTAAAAAT
>NW_026605247.1:0-25055 GCF_945859685.1 Eupeodes corollae
GATTTTCGTCTAGAACATCAAAAATCCTTCAGGATGCTCCAAAATGACTCATCTATATCTATAATGATAGATCTTGATTAGGAGTATCTTTTTCTAGTACATGTCAAGTATCTATTTTGAAGTCTTGATCGATTTTGGGGGTTGGGAAGGATCAGGTGATGGTTTTGGGTGTGATTGATTTTCGTCTAGAACATCAAAAATCCTTCAGGATGCTCCAAAATGACTCATCTATATCTATAATGATAGATCTTGATTAGGAGTATCTTTTTCTAGTACATGTCAAGTATCTATTTTGAAGTCTTGATCGATTTTGGGGGTTGGGAAGGATCAGGTGATGGTTTTGGGTGTGATTTGATTTTCGTCTAGAACATCAAAAATCCTTCAGGATGCTCCAAAATGACTCATCTATATCTATAATGATAGATCTTGATTAGGAGTATCTTTTTCTAGTACATGTCAAGTATCTATTTTGAAGTCTTGATCGATTTTGGGGGTTGGGAAGGATCAGGTGATGGTTTTGGGTGTGATTTGATTTTCGTCTAGAACATCAAAAATCCTTCAGGATGCTCCAAAATGACTCATCTATATCTATAATGATAGATCTTGATTAGGAGTATCTTTTTCTAGTACATGTCAAGTATCTATTTTGAAGTCTTGATCGATTTTGGGGGTTGGGAAGGATCAGGTGATGGTTTTGGGTGTGATTTGATTTTCGTCTAGAACATCAAAAATCCTTCAGGATGCTTCAAAATGACTCATCTATATCTATAATGATAGATCTTGATTAGGAGTATCTTTTTCTAGTACATGTCAAGTATCTATTTTGAAGTCTTGATCGATTTTGGGGGTTGTGAAGGATCAGGTGATGGTTTTGGGTGTGATTTGATTTTCGTCTAGAACATCAAAAATCCTTCAGGATGCTCCAAAATGACTCATCTATATCTATAATGATAGATCTTGATTAGGAGTATCTTTTTCTAGTACATGTCAAGTATCTATTTTGAAGTCTTGATCGATTTTGGGGGTTGGGAAGGATCAGGTGATGGTTTTGGGTGTGATTTGATTTTCGTCTAGAACATCAAAAATCCTTCAGGATGCTCCAAAATGACTCATCTATATCTATAATGATAGATCTTGATTAGGAGTATCTTTTTCTAGTACATGTCAAGTATCTATTTTGAAGTCTTGATCGATTTTGGGGGTTGGGAAGGATCAGGTGATGGTTTTGGGTGTGATTTGATTTTCGTCTAGAACATCAAAAATCCTTCAGGATGATCTTGATTAGGAGTATCTTTTTCTAGTACATGTCAAGTATCTATTTTGAAGTCTTGATCGATTTTGGGGGTTGGGAAGGATCAGGTGATGGTTTTGGGTGTGATTTGATTTTGGTCTAGAACATCAAAAATCCTTCAGGATGCTCCAAAATGACTCATCTATATCTATAATGATAGATCTTGATTAGGAGTATCTTTTTCTAGTACATGTCAAGTATCTATTTTGAAGTCTTGATCGATTTTGGGGGTTGGGAAGGATCAGGTGATGGTTTTGGGTGTGATTTGATTTTCGTCTAGAACATCAAAAATCCTTCAGGATGCTCCAAAATGACTCATCTATATCTATAATGATAGATCTTGATTAGGAGTATCTTTTTCTAGTACATGTCAAGTATCTATTTTGAAGTCTTGATCGATTTTGGGGGTTGGGAAGGATCAGGTGATGGTTTTGGGTGTGATTTGATTTTCGTCTAGAACATCAAAAATCCTTCAGGATACTCCAAAATGACTCATCTATATCTATAATGATAGATCTTGATTAGGAGTATCTTTTTCTAGTACATGTCAAGTATCTATTTTGAAGTCTTGATCGATTTTGGGGGTTGGGAAGGATCAGGTGATGGTTTTGGGTGTGATTTGATTTTCGTCTAGAACATCAAAAATCCTTCAGGATGCTCCAAAATGACTCATCTATATCTATAATGATAGATCTTGATTAGGAGTATCTTTTTCTAGTACATGTCAAGTATCTATTTTGAAGTCTCGATCGATTTTGGGGGTTGGGAAGGATCAGGTGATGGTTTTGGGTGTGATTTGATTTTCGTCTAGAACATCAAAAATCCTTCAGGATGCTCCAAAATGACTCATCTATATCTATAATGATAGATCTTGATTAGGAGTATCTTTTTCTAGTACATGTCAAGTATCTATTTTGAAATCTTGATCGATTTTGGGGGTTGGGAAGGATCAGGTGATGGTTTTGGGTGTGATTTGATTTTCGTCTAGAACATCAAAAATCCTTCAGGATGCTCCAAAATGACTCATCTATATCTATAATGATAGATCTTGATTAGGAGTATCTTTTTCTAGTACATGTCAAGTATCTATTTTGAAGTCTTGATCGATTTTGGGGGTTGGGAAGGATCAGGTGATGGTTTTGGGTGTGATTTGATTTTCGTCTAGAACATCAAAAATCCTTCAGGATGCTCCAAAATGACTCATCTATATCTATAATAATAGATCTTGATTAGGAGTATCTTTTTCTAGTACATGTCAAGTATCTATTTTGAAGTCTTGATCGATTTTGGGGGTTGGGAAGGATCAGGTGATGGTTTTGGGTGTGATTTGATTTTCGTCTAGAACATCAAAAATCCTTCAGGATGCTCCAAAATTACTCATCTATATCTATAATGATAGATCTTGATTAGGAGTATCTTTTTCTTGTACATGTCAAGTATCTATTTTGAAGTCTTGATCGATTTTGGGGGTTGGGAAGGATCAGGTGATGGTTTTGGGTGTTATTTTTGATTTTCGTCTAGAACATCAAAAATCCTTCAGGATGCTCCAAAATGACTCATCTATATCTATAATGATAGATCTTGATTAGGAGTACCTTTTTCTAGTACATGTCAAGTATCTATTTTGAAGTCTTGATCGATTTTGGGGGTTGGGAAGGATCAGGTGATGGTTTTGGGTGTGATTTGATTTTCGTCTAGAACATCAAAAATCCTTCAGGATGCTCCAAAATGACTCATCTATATCTATAATGATAGATCTTGATTAGGAGTATCTTTTTCTAGTACATGTCAAGTATCTATTTTGAAGTCTTGATTGATTTTGGGGGTTGGGAAGGATCAGGTGATGGTTTTGGGTGTGATTTGATTTTCGTCTAGAACATCAAAAATCCTTCAGGATGCTCCAAAATGACTCATCTATATCTATAATGATATATCTTGATTAGGAGTATCTTTTTCTAGTACATGTCAAGTATCTATTTTGAAGTCTTGATCGATTTTGGGGGTTGGGAAGGATCAGGTGATGGTTTTGGGTGTGATTTGATTTTCGTCTAGAACATCAAAAATCCTTCAGGATGCTCCAAAATGACTCATCTATATCTATAATGATAGATCTTGATTAGGAGTATCTTTTTCTAGTACATGTCAAGTATCTATTTTGAAGTCTTGATCGATTTTGGGGGTTGGGAAGGATCAGGTGATGGTTTTGGGTGTGATTTGATTTTCGTCTAGAACATCAAAAATCCTTCAGGATGCTCCAAAATGACTCATCTATATCTATAATGATAGATCTTGATTAGGAGTATCTTTTTCTAGTACATGTCAAGTATCTATTTTGAAGTCTTGATCGATTTTGGGGGTTGGGAAGGATCAGGTGATGGTTTTGGGTGTGATTTGATTTTCGTCTAGAACATCAAAAAATCCTTCAGGATGCTCCAAAATGACTTATCTATATCTATAATGATAGATCTTGATTAGGAGTATCTTTTTCTAGTACATGTCAAGTATCTATTTTGAAGTCTTGATCGATTTTGGGGGTTGGGAAGGATCAGGTGATGGTTTTGGGTGTGATTTGATTTTCGTCTAGAACATCAAAAATCCTTCAGGATGCTCCAAAATGACTCATCTATATCTATAATGATAGATCTTGATTAGGAGTATCTTTTTCTAGTACATGTCAAGTATCTATTTTGAAGTCTTGATCGATTTTGGGGGTTGGGAAGGATCAGGTGATGGTTTTGGGTGTGATTTGATTTTCGTCTAGAACATCAAAAATCCTTCAGGATGCTCCAAAATGACTCATCTATATCTATAATGATAGATCTTGATTAGGAGTATCTTTTTCTAGTACATGTCAAGTATCTATTTTGAAGTCTTGATCGATTTTGGGGTTGGGAAGGATCAGGTGATGGTTTTGGGTGTGATTTGATTTTCGTCTAGAACATCAAAAATCCTTCAGGATGCTCCAAAATGACTCATCTATATCTATAATGATAGATCTTGATTAGGAGTATCTTTTTCTAGTACATGTCAAGTATCTATTTTGAAGTCTTGATCGATTTTGGGGGTTGGGAAGGATCAGGTGATGGTTTTGGGTGTGATTTGATTTTCGTCTAGAACATCAAAAATCCTTCAGGATGCTCCAAAATGACTCATCTATATCTATAATGATAGATCTTGATTAGGAGTATCTTTTTCTAGTACATGTCAAGTATCTATTTTGAAGTCTTGATCGATTTTGGGGGTTGGGAAGGATCAGGTGATGGTTTTGGGTGTGATTTGATTTTCGTCTAGAACATCAAAATCCTTCAGGATGCTCCAAAATGACTCATCTATATCTATAATGATAGATCTTGATTAGGAGTATCTTTTTCTAGTACATGTCAAGTATCTATTTTGAAGTCTTGATCGATTTGGGGGTTGGGAAGGATCAGGTGATGGTTTTGGGTGTGATTTGATTTTCGTCTAGAACATCAAAAATCCTTCAGGATGCTCCAAAATGACTCATCTATATCTATAATGATAGATTTTGATTAGGAGTATCTTTTTCTAGTACATGTCAAGTATCTATTTGAAGTCTTGATCGATTTTGGGGGTTGGGAAGGATCAGGTGATGGTTTTGGGTGTGATTTGATTTTCGTCTAGAACATCAAAAATCCTTCAGGATGCTCCAAAATGACTCATCTATATCTATAATGATAGATCTTGATTAGGAGTATCTTTTTCTAGTACATGTCAAGTATCTTTTTTGAAGTCTTGATCGATTTTGGGGATTGGGAAGGATCAGGTGATGGTTTTGGGTGTGATTTGATTTTCGTCTAGAACATCAGAAATCCTTCAGGATGCTCCAAAATTACTCATCTATATCTATAATGATAGATCTTGATTAGGAGTATCTTTTTCTAGTACATGTCAAGTATCTATTTTGAAGTCTTGATCGATTTTGGGGGTTGGGAAGGATCAGGTGATGGTTTTGGGTGTGATTTGATTTTCGTCTATAACATCAAAAATCCTTCAGGATGCTCCAAAATGACTCATCTATATCTATAATGATAGATCTTGATTAGGAGTATCTTTTTCTAGTACATGTCAAGTATCTATTTTGAAGTCTTGATCGATTTTGGGGTTGGGAAGGATCAGGTGATGGTTTTGGGTGTGATTTGATTTTCGTCTAGAACATCAAAAATCCTTCAGGATGCTCCAAAATGACTCATCTATATCTATAATGATAGATCTTGATTAGGAGTATCTTTTTCTAGTACATGTCAAGTATCTATTTTGAAGTCTTGATCGATTTTGGGGGTTGGGAAGGATCAGGTGATGGTTTTGGGTGTGATTTGATTTTCGTCTAGAACATCAAAAATCTTCAGGATGCTCCAAAATGACTCATCTATATCTATAATGATAGATCTTGATTAGGAGTATCTTTTTCTAGTACATGTCAAGTATCTATTTTGAAGTCTTGATCGATTTTGGGGGTTGGGAAGGATAAGGTGATGGTTTTGGGTGTGATTTGATTTTCGTCTAGAACATCAAAAATCCTTCAGGATGCTCCAAAATGACTCATCTATATCTATAATGATAGATCTTGATTAGGAGTATCTTTTTCTAGTACATGTCAAGTATCTATTTTGAAGTCTTGATCGATTTTGGGGGTTGGGAAGGATCAGGTGATGGTTTTGGGTGTGATTTGATTTTCGTCTAGAACATCAAAAATCCTTCAGGATGCTCCAAAATGACTCATCTATATCTATGATGATAGATCTTGATTAGGAGTATCTTTTTCTAGTACATGTCAAGTATCTATTTTGAAGTCTTGATCGATTTTGGGGGTTGAAAAGGATCAGGTGATGGTTTTGGGTGTGATTTGATTTTCGTCTAGAACATCAAAAATCCTTCAGGATGCTCCAAAATGACTCATCTATATCTATAATGATAGATCTTGATTAGGAGTATCTTTTTCTAGTACATGTCAAGTATCTATTTTGAAGTCTTGATCGATTTTGGGGGTTGGGAAGGATCAGGTGATGGTTTTGGGTGTGATTTGATTTTCGTCTAGAACATCAAAAATCCTTCAGGATGCTCCAAAATGACTCATCTATATCTATAATGATAGATCTTGATTAGGAGTATCTTTTTCTAGTACATGTCAAGTATCTATTTTGAAGTCTTGATCGATTTTGGGGGTTGGGAAGGATCAGGTGATGGTTTTGGGTGTGATTTGATTTTCGTCTAGAACATCAAAAATCCTTCAGGATGCTCCAAAATGACTCATCTATATCTATAATGATAGATCTTGATTAGGAGTATCTTTTTCTAGTACATGTCAAGTATCTATTTTGAAGTCTTGATCGATTTTGGGGGTTGGGAAGGATCAGGTGATGGTTTTGGGTGTGATTTGATTTTCGTCTAGAACATCAAAAATCCTTCAGGATGCTCCAAAATGACTCATCTATATCTATAATGATAGATCTTGATTAGGAGTATCTTTTTCTAGTACATGTCAAGTATCTATTTTGAAGTCTTGATCGATTTTGGGGGTTGGGAAGGATCAGGTGATGGTTTTGGGTGTGATTTGATTTTCGTCTAGAACATCAAAAATCCTTCAGGATGCTCCAAAATGACTCATCTATATCTATAATGATAGATTTTGATTAGGAGTATCTTTTTCTAGTACATGTCAAGTATCTATTTTGAAGTCTTGATCGATTTTGGGGGTTGGGAAGGATCAGGTGATGGTTTTGGGTGTGATTTGATTTTCGTCTAGAACATCAAAAATCCTTCAGGATGCTCCAAAATGACTCATCTATATCTATAATGATAGATCTTGATTAGGAGTATCTTTTTCTAGTACATGTCAAGTATCTTTTTTGAAGTCTTGATCGATTTTGGGGGTTGGGAAGGATCAGGTGATGGTTTTGGGTGTGATTTGATTTTCGTCTAGAACATCAGAAATCCTTCAGGATGCTCCAAAATTACTCATCTATATCTATAATGATAGATCTTGATTAGGAGTATCTTTTTCTAGTACATGTCAAGTATCTATTTTGAAGTCTTGATCGATTTTGGGGGTTGGGAAGGATCAGGTGATGGTTTTGGGTGTGATTTGATTTTCGTCTATAACATCAAAAATCCTTCAGGATGCTCCAAAATGACTCATCTATATCTATAATGATAGATCTTGATTAGGAGTATCTTTTTCTAGTACATGTCAAGTATCTATTTTGAAGTCTTGATCGATTTTGGGGGTTGGGAAGGATCAGGTGATGGTTTTGGGTGTGATTTGATTTTCGTCTAGAACATCAAAAATCCTTCAGGATGCTCCAAAATGACTCATCTATATCTATAATGATAGATCTTGATTAGGAGTATCTTTTTCTAGTACATGTCAAGTATCTATTTTGAAGTCTTGATCGATTTTGGGGGTTGGGAAGGATCAGGTGATGGTTTTGGGTGTGATTTGATTTTCGTCTAGAACATCAAAAATCCTTCAGGATGCTCCAAAATGACTCATCTATATCTATAATGATAGATCTTGATTAGGAGTATCTTTTTCTAGTACATGTCAAGTATCTATTTTGAAGTCTTGATCGATTTTGGGGGTTGGGAAGGATAAGGTGATGGTTTTGGGTGTGATTTGATTTTCGTCTAGAACATCAAAAATCCTTCAGGATGCTCCAAAATGACTCATCTATATCTATAATGATAGATCTTGATTAGGAGTATCTTTTTCTAGTACATATCAAGTATCTATTTTGAAGTCTTGATCGATTTTGGGGGTTGGGAAGGATCAGGTGATGGTTTTGGGTGTGATTTGATTTTCGTCTAGAACATCAAAAATCCTTCAGGATGCTCCAAAATGACTCATCTATATCTATGATGATAGATCTTGATTAGGAGTATCTTTTTCTAGTACATGTCAAGTATCTATTTTGAAGTCTTGATCGATTTTGGGGGTTGAAAAGGATCAGGTGATGGTTTTGGGTGTGATTTGATTTTCGTCTAGAACATCAAAAATCCTTCAGGATGCTCCAAAATGACTCATCTATATCTATAATGATAGATCTTGATTAGGAGTATCTTTTTCTAGTACATGTCAAGTATCTATTTTGAAGTCTTGATCGATTTTGGGGGTTGGGAAGGATCAGGTGATGGTTTTGGGTGTGATTTGATTTTCGTCTAGAACATCAAAAATCTTCAGGATGCTCCAAAATGACTCATCTATATCTATAATGATAGATCTTGATTAGGAGTATCTTTTTCTAGTACATGTCAAGTATCTATTTTGAAGTCTTGATCGATTTTTGGGGGTTGGAAAGGATCAGGTGGTGGTTTTGGGTGTGATTTGATTTTCGTCTAGAACATCAAAAATCCTTCAGGATGCTCCAAAATGACTCATCTATATCTATAATGATAGATCTTGATTAGGAGTATCTTTTTCTAGTACATGTCAAGTATCTATTTTGAAGTCTTGATCGATTTTGGGGGTTGGGAAGGATCAGGTGATGGTTTTGGGTGTGATTTGATTTTCGTCTAGAACATCAAAAATCCTTCAGGATGCTCCAAAATGACTCATCTATATCTATAATGATAGATCTTGATTAGGAGTATCTTTTTCTAGTACAATGTCAAGTATCTATTTTGAAGTCTTGATCGATTTTGGGGGTTGGGAAGGATCAGGTGATGGTTTTGGGTGTGATTTGATTTTCGTCTAGAACATCAAAAATCCTTCAGGATGCTCCAAAATGACTCATCTATATCTATAATGATAGATCTTGATTAGGAGTATCTTTTCTAGTACATGTCAAGTATCTATTTTGAAGTCTTGATCGATTTTGGGGGTTGGGAAGGATCAGGTGATGGTTTTGGGTGTGATTTGATTTTCGTCTAAAACATCAAAAATCCTTCAGGATGCTCCAAAATGACTCATCTATATCTATAATGATAGATCTTGATTAGGAGTATCTTTTTCTAGTACATGTCAAGTATCTATTTTGAAGTCTTGATCGATTTTGGGGGTTGGGAAGGATCAGGTGATGGTTTTGGGTGTGATTTGATTTTCGTCTAGAACATCAAAAATCCTTCAGGATGCTCCAAAATGACTCATCTATATCTATAATGATAGATCTTGATTAGGAGTATCTTTTTCTAGTACATGTCAAGTATCTATTTTGAAGTCTTGATCGATTTTGGGGGTTGGGAAGGATCAGGTGATGGTTTTGGGTGTGATTTGATTTTCGTCTAGAACATCAAAAATCCTTCAGGATGCTCCAAAATGACTCATCTATATCTATAATGATAGATCTTGATTAGGAGTATCTTTTTCTAGTACATGTCAAGTATCTATTTTGAAGTCTTGATCGATTTTGGGGTTGGGAAGGATCAGGTGATGGTTTTGGGTGTGATTTGATTTTCGTCTAGAACATCAAAAATCCTTCAGGATGCTCCAAAATGACTCATCTATATCTATAATGATAGATCTTGATTAGGAGTATCTTTTTCTAGTACATGTCAAGTATCTATTTTGAAGTTTTGATCGATTTTGGGGGTTGGGAAGGATCAGGTGATGGTTTTGGGTGTGATTTGATTTTCGTCTAGAACATCAAAAATCCTTCAGGATGCTCCAAAATGACTCATCTACATCTATAATGATAGATCTTGATTAGGAGTATCTTTTTCTAGTACATGTCAAGTATCTATTTTGAAGTCTTGATCGATTTTGGGGGTTGGGAAGGATCAGGTGATGGTTTTGGGTGTGATTTGATTTCGTCTAGAACATCAAAAATCCTTCAGGATGCTCCAAAATGACTCATCTATATCTATAATGATAGATCTTGATTAGGAGTATCTTTTTCTAGTACATGTCAAGTATCTATTTTGAAGTCTTGATCGATTTTGGGGGTTGGGAAGGATCAGGTGATGGTTTTGGGTGTGATTTGATTTTCGTCTAGAACATCAAAAATCCCTTCAGGATGCTCCAAAATGACTCATCTATATCTATAATGATAGATCTTGATTAGGAGTATCTTTTTCTAGTACATGTCAAGTATCTATTTTGAAGTCTTGATCGATTTTGGGGGTTGGGAAGGATCAGGTGATGGTTTTGGGTGTGATTTGATTTTCGTCTAGAACATCAAAAATCCTTCAGGATGCTCAAAAATGACTCATCTATATCTATAGTGATAGATCTTGATTAGGAGTATCTTTTTCTAGTACATGTCAAGTATCTATTTTGAAGTCTTGATCGATTTTGGGGGTTGGGAAGGATCAGGTGATGGTTTTGGGTGTGATTTGATTTTCGTCTAGAACATCAAAAATCCTTCAGGATGCTCCAAAATGACTCATCTATATCTTTAATGATAGATCTTGATTAGGAGTATCTTTTTCTAGTACATGTCAAGTATCTATTTTGAAGTCTTGATCGATTTTGGGGGTTGGGAAGGATCAGGTGATGGTTTTGGGTGTGATTTGATTTTCGTCTAGAACATCAAAAATCCTTCAGGATGCTCCAAAATGACTCATCTATAATGATAGATCTTGATTAGGAGTATCTTTTTCTAGTACATGTCAAGTATCTATTTTGAAGTCTTGATCGATTTTGGGGGTTGGGAAGGATCAGGTGATGGTTTTGGGTGTGATTTGATTTTCGTCTAGAACATCAAAAATCCTTGAGAATGCTCCAAAATGACTCATCTATATCTATAATGATAGATCTTGATTAGGAGTATCTTTTTCTTGTACATGTCAAGTATCTATTTTGAAGTTTTGATCGATTTTGGGGGTTGGGAAGGATCAGGTGATGGTTTTGGGTGTGATTTGATTTTCGTCTAGAACATCAAAAATCCTTCAGGATGCTCCAAAATGACTCATCTATATCTATAATGATAGATCTTGATTAGGAGTATCTTTTTCTAGTACATGTCAAGTATCTATTTTGAAGTCTTGATCGATTTTGGGGGTTGGGAAGGATCAGGTGATGGTTTTGGGTGTGATTTGATTTTCGTCTAGAACATCAAAAATCCTTCAGGATGCTCCAAAATGACTCATCTATATCTATAATGATAGATCTTGATTAGGAGTATCTTTTTGTAGTACATGTCAAGTATCTATTTTGAAGTCTTGATCGATTTTGGGGGTTGGGAAGGATCAGGTGATGGTTTTGGGTGTGATTTGATTTTCGTCTAGAACATCAAAAATCCTTCAGGATGCTCCAAAATGACTCATCTATATCTATAATGATAGATCTTGATTAGGAGTATCTTTTTCTAGTACATGTCAAGTATCTATTTTGAAGTCTTGATCGATTTTGGGGGTTGGGAAGGATCAGGTGATGGTTTTGGGTGTGATTTGATTTTCGTCTAGAACATCAAAAATCCTTCAGGATGCTCCAAAATGACTCATCTATATCTATAGTGATAGATCTTGATTAGGAGTATCTTTTTCTAGTACATGTCAAGTATCTATTTTGAAGTCTTGATCGATTTTGGGGGTTGGGAAGGATCAGGTGATGGTTTTGGGTGTGATTTGATTTTCGTCTAGAACATCAAAAATCCTTCAGGATGCTCCAAAATGACTCATCTATATCTTTAATGATAGATCTTGATTCGGAGTATCTTTTTCTAGTACATGTCAAGTATCTATTTTGAAGTCTTGATCGATTTTGAGGGTTGGGAAGGATCAGGTGATGGTTTTGGGTGTGATTTGATTTTCGTCTAGAACATCAAAAATCCTTCAGGATGCTCCAAAATGACTCATCTATATCTATAATGATTGATCTTGATTAGGAGTATCTTTTTCTAGTACATGTCAAGTATCTATTTTGAAGTCTTGATCGATTTTGGGGGTTGGGAAGGATCAGGTGATGGTTTTGGGTGTGATTTGATTTTCGTCTAGAACATCAAAAATCCTTCAGGATGCTCCAAAATGACTCATCTATATCTATAATGATAGATCTTGATTAGGAGTATCTTTTTCTAGTACATGTCAAGTATCTATTTTGAAGTTTTGATCGATTTTGGGGGTTGGGAAGGATCAGGTGATGGTTTTGGGTGTGATTTGATTTTCGTCTAGAACATCAAAAATCCTTCAGGATGCTCCAAAATGACTCATCTATATCTATTATGATAGATCTTGATTAGGAGTATCTTTTTCTAGTACATGTCAAGTATCTATTTTGAAGTCTTGATCGATTTTGGGGGTTGGGAAGGATCAGGTGATGGTTTTGGGTGTGATTTGATTTTCGTCTAGAACATCAAAAATCCTTCAGGATGCTCCAAAATGACTCATCTATATCTATAATGATAGATCTTGATTAGGAGTATCTTTTTCTAGTACATGTCAAGTATCTATTTTGAAGTCTTTATCGATTTTGGGGGTTGGGAAGGATCAGGTGATGGTTTTGGGTGTGATTTGATTTTCGTCTAGAACATCAAAAATCCTTCAGGATGCTCCAAAATGACTCATCTATATCTATAATGATAGATCTTGATTAGGAGTATCTTTTTCTAGTACATGTCAAGTATCTATTTTGAAGTCTTGATCGATTTTGGGGGTTGGGAAGGATCAGGTGATGGTTTTGGGTGTGATTTGATTTTCGTCTAGAACATCAAAAATCCTTCAGGATGCTCCAAAATGACTCATCTATATCTATAATGATAGATCTTGATTAGGAGTATCTTTTTCTAGTACATGTCAAGTATCTATTTTGAAGTCTTGATCGATTTTGGGGGTTGGGAAGGATCAGGTGATGGTTTTGGGTGTGATTTGATTTTCGTCTAGAACATCAAAAATCCTTCAGGATGCTCCAAAATGACTCATCTATATCTATAATGATAGATCTTGATTAGGAGTATCTTTTTCTAGTACATGTCAAGTATCTATTTTGAAGTCTTGATCGATTTTGGGGGTTGGGAAGGATCAGGTGATGGTTTTGGGTGTGATTTGATTTTCGTCTAGAACATCAAAAATCCTTCAGGATGCTCCAAAATGACTCATCTATATCTATAATGATAGATCTTGATTAGGAGTATCTTTTTCTAGTACATGTCAAGTATCTATTTTGAAGTCTTGATCGATTTTGGGGGTTGGGAAGGATCAGGTGATGGTTTTGGGTGTGATTTGATTTTCGTCTAGAACATCAAAAATCCTTCAGGATGCTCCAAAATGACTCATCTATATCTATAATGATACATCTTGATTAGGAGTATCTTTTTCTAGTACATGTCAAGTATCTATTTTGAAGTCTTGATCGATTTTGGGGGTTGGGAAGGATCAGGTGATGGTTTTGGGTGTGATTTGATTTTCGTCTAGAACATCAAAAATCCTTCAGGATGCTCCAAAATGACTCATCTATATCTATAATGGTAGATCTTGATTAGGAGTATCTTTTTCTAGTACATGTCAAGTATCTATTTTGAAGTCTTGATCGATTTTGGGGGTTGGGAAGGATCAGGTGATGGTTTTGGGTGTGATTTGATTGTCGTCTAGAACATCAAAAATCCTTCAGGATGCTCCAAAATGACTCATCTATATCTATAATGATAGATCTTGATTAGGAGTATCTTTTTCTAGTACATGTCAAGTATCTATTTTGAAGTCTTGATCGATTTTGGGGGTTGGGAAGGATCAGGCGATGGTTTTGGGTGTGATTTGATTTTCGTCTAGAACATCAAAAATCCTTCAGGATGCTCCAAAATGACTCATCTATATCTATAATGATAGATCTTGATTAGGAGTATCTTTTTCTAGTACATGTCAAGTATCTATTTTGAAGTCTTGATCGATTTTGGGGGTTGGGAAGGATCAGGTGATGGTTTTGGGTGTGATTTGATTTTCGTCTAGAACATCAAAAATCCTTCAGGATGCTCCAAAATGACTCATCTATATATATAATGATAGATCTTGATTAGGAGTATCTTTTTCTAGTACATGTCAAGTATCTATTTTGAAGTCTTGATCGATTTTGGGGGTTGGGAAGGATCAGGTGATGGTTTTGGGTGTGATTTGATTTTCGTCTAGAACATCAAAAATCCTTCAGGATGCTCCAAAATGACTCATCTATATCTATAATGATAGATCTTGATTAGGAGTATCTTTTTCTAGTACATGTCAAGTATTTTTTTTGAAGTCTTGATCGATTTTGGGGGTTGGGAAGGATCAGGTGATGGTTTTGGGTGTGATTTGATTTTCGTCTAGAACATCAAAAATCCTTCAGGATGCTCCAAAATGACTCATCTATATCTATAATGATAGATCTTGATTAGTATTTATTTTGAAGTCTTGATCGATTTTGGGGGTTGGGAAGGATCAGGTGATGGTTTTGGGTGTGATTTGATTTTCGTCTAGAACATCAAAAATCCTTCAGGATGCTCCAAAATGACTCATCTATATCTATAATGATAGATCTTGATTAGGAGTATCTTTTTCTAGTACATGTCAAGTATCTATTTTGAAGTCTTGATCGATTTTGGGGGTTGGGAAGGATCAGGTGATGGTTTTGGGTGTGATTTGATTTTCGTCTAGAACATCAAAAATCCTTCAGGATGCTCCAAAATGACTCATCTATATCTATAATGATAGATCTTGATTAGAAGTATCTTTTTCTAGTACATGTCAAGTATCTATTTTGAAGTCTTGATCGATTTTGGGGGTTGGGAAGGATCAGGTGATGGTTTTGGGTGTGATTTGATTTTCGTCTAGAACATCAAAAATCCTTCAGGATGCTCCAAAATGACTCATCTATATCTATAATGATAGATCTTGATTAGGAGTATCTTTTTCTAGTACATGTCAAGTATCTATTTTGAAGTCTTGATCGATTTTGGGGGTTGGGAAGGATCAGGTGATGGTTTTGGGTGTGATTTGATTTTCGTCTAGAACATCAAAAATCCTTCAGGACGCTCCAAAATGACTCATCTATATCTATAATGATAGATCTTGATTAGGAGTATCTTTTTCTAGTACATGTCAAGTATCTATTTTGAAGTCTTGATCGATTTTGGGGGTTGGGAAGGATCAGGTGATGGTTTTGGGTGTGATTTGATTTTCGTCTAGAACATCAAAAATCCTTCAGGATGCTCCAAAATGACTCATCTATATCTATAATGATAGATCTTGATTAGGAGTATCTTTTTCTAGTACATGTCAAGTATCTATTTTGAAGTCTTGATCGATTTTGGGGGTTGGGAAGGATCAGGTGATGGTTTTGGGTGTGATTTGATTTTCGTCTAGAACATCAAAAATCCTTCAGGATGCTCCAAAATGACTCATCTATATCTATAATGATAGATCTTGATTAGGAGTATCTTTTTCTAGTACATGTCAAGTATCTATTTTGAAGTCTTGATCGATTTTGGGGGTTGGGAAGGATTAGGTGATGGTTTTGGGTGTGATTTGATTTTCGTCTAGAACATCAAAAATCCTTCAGGATGCTCCAAAATGACTCATCTATATCTATAATGATAGATCTTGATTAGGAGTATCTTTTTCTAGTACATGTCAAGTATCTATTTTAAAGTCTTGATCGATTTTGGGGGTTGGGAAGGATCAGGTGATGGTTTTGGGTGTGATTTGATTTTCGTCTAGAACATCAAAAATCCTTCAGGATGCTCCAAAACGACTCATCTATATCTATAATGATAGATCTTGATTAGGAGTATCTTTTTCTAGTACATGTCAAGTATCTATTTTGAAGTCTTGATCGATTTTGGGGGTTGGGAAGGATCAGGCGATGGTTTTGGGTGTGATTTGATTTTCGTCTAGAACATCAAAAATCCTTCAGGATGCTCCAAAATGACTCATCTATATCTATAATGATAGATCTTGATTAGGAGTATCTTTTTCTGGTACATGTCAAGTATCTATTTTGAAGTCTTGATCGATTTTGGGGGTTGGGAAGGATCAGGTGATGGTTTTGGGTGTGATTTGATTTTCGTCTAGAACATCAAAAATCCTTCAGGATGCTCCAAAATGACTCATCTATATCTATAATGATAGATCTTGATTAGGAGTATCTTTTTCTAGTTCATGTCAAGTATCTATTTTGAAGTCTTGATCGATTTTGGGGGTTGGGAAGGATCAGGTGATGGTTTTGGGTGTGATTTGATTTTCGTCTAGAACATCAAAAATCCTTCAGGATGCTCCAAAATGACTCATCTATATCTATAATGATAGATCTTGATTAGGAGTATCTTTTTCTAGTACATGTCAAGTATCTATTTTGAAGTCTTGATCGATTTTGGGGGTTGGGAAGGATCAGGTGATGGTTTTGGGTGTGATTTGATTTTCGTCTAGAACATCAAAAATCCTTCAGGATGCTCCAAAATGACTCATCTATATCTATAATGATAGATCTTGATTAGGAGTATCTTTTTCTAGTACATGTCAAGTATCTATTTTGAAGTCTTGATCGATTTTGGGGGTTGGGAAGGATCAGGTGATGGTTTTGGGTGTGATTTGATTTTCGTCTAGAACATCAAAAATCCTTCAGGATGCTCCAAAATGACTCATCTATATCTATAATGATAGATCTTGATTAGGAGTATCTTTTTCTAGTACATGTCAAGTATCTATTTTGAAGTCTTGATCGATTTTGGGGGTTGGAAAGGATCAGGTGATGGTTTTGGGTGTGATTTGATTTTCGTCTAGAACATCAAAAATCCTTCAGGATGCTCCAAAATGACTCATCTATATCTATAATGATAGATCTTGATTAGGAGTATCTTTTTCTAGTACATGTCAAGTATCTATTTTGAAGTCTTGATCGATTTTGGGGGTTGGGAAGGATCAGGTGATGGTTTTGGGTGTGATTTGATTTTCGTCTAGAACATCAAAAATCCTTCAGGATGCTCCAAAATGACTCATCTATATCTATAATGATAGATCTTGATTAGGAGTATCTTTTTCTAGTACATGTCAAGTATCTATTTTGAAGTCTTGATCGATTTTGGGGGTTGGGAAGGATCAGGTGATGGTTTTGGGTGTGATTTGATTTTCGTCTAGAACATCAAAAATCCTTCAGGATGCTCCAAAATGACTCATCTATATCTATAATGATAGATCTTGATTAGGAGTATCTTTTTCTAGTACATGTCAAGTATCTATTTTGAAGTCTTGATCGATTTTGGGGGTTGGGAAGGATCAGGTGATGGTTTTGGGTGTGATTTGATTTTCGTCTAGAACATCAAAAATCCTTCAGGATGCTCCAAAATGACTCATCTATATCTATAATGATAGATCTTGATTAGGAGTATCTTTTTCTAGTACATGTCAAGTATCTATTTTGAAGTCTTGATCGATTTTGGGGGTTGGGAAGGATCAGGTGATGGTTTTGGGTGTGATTTGATTTTCGTCTAGAACATCAAAAATCCTTCAGGATGCTCCAAAATGACTCATCTATATCTATAATGATAGATCTTGATTAGGAGTATCTTTTTCTAGTACATGTCAAGTATCTATTTTGAAGTTTTGATCGATTTTGGGGGTTGGGAAGGATCAGGTGATGGTTTTGAGTGTGATTTGATTTTCGTCTAGAACATCAAAAATCCTTCAGGATGCTCCAAAATGACTCATCTATATCTATAATGATAGATCTTGATTAGGAGTATCTTTTTCTAGTACATGTCAAGTATCTATTTTGAAGTCTTGATGGATTTTGGGGGTTGGGAAGGATCAGGTGATGGTTTTGGGTGTGATTTGATTTTCGTCTAGAACATCAAAAATCCTTCAGGATGCTCCAAAATGACTCATCTATATCTATAATGATAGATCTTTATTAGGAGTATCTTTTTCTAGTACATGTCAAGTATCTATTTTGAAGTCTTGATCGATTTTGGGGGTTGGGAAGGATCAGGTGATGGTTTTGGGTGTGATTTGATTTTTGTCTAGAACATCAAAAATCCTTCAGGATGCTCCAAAATGACTCATCTATATCTATAATGATAGATCTTGATTAGGAGTATCTTTTTCTAGTACATGTGAAGTATCTATTTTGAAGTCTTGATCGATTTTGGGGGTTGGGAAGGATCAGGTGATGGTTTTGGGTGTGATTTGATTTTCGTCTAGAACATCAAAAATCCTTCAGGATGCTCCAAAATGACTCATCTATATCTATAATGATAGATCTTGATTAGGAGTATCTTTTTTTAGTACATGTCAAGTATCTTTTTTGAAGTCTTGATCGATTTTGGGGGTTGGGAAGGATCAGGTGATGGTTTTGGGTGTGATTTGATTTTCGTCTAGAACATCAAAAATCCTTCAGGATGCTCCAAAATGACTCATCTATATCTATAATGATAGATCTTGATTAGGAGTATCTTTTTTTAGTACATGTCAAGTATCTATTTTGAAGTCTTGATCGATTTTGGGGGTTGGGAAGGATCAGGTGATGGTTTTGGGTGTGATTTGATTTTCGTCTAGAACATCAAAAATCCTTCAGGATGCTCCAAAATGACTCATCTATATCTATAATGATAGATCTTGATTAGGAGTATCTTTTTCTAGTACATGTCAAGTATCTATTTTGAAGTCTTGATCGATTTTGGGGGTTGGGAAGGATCAGGTGATGGTTTTGGGTGTGATTTGATTTTCGTCTAGAACATCAAAAATCCTTCATTATGCTCCAAAATGACTCATCTATATCTATAATGATAGATCTTGATTAGGAGTATCTTTTTCTAGTACATGTCAAGTATCTATTTTGAAGTCTTGATCGATTTTGGGGGTTGGGAAGGATCAGGTGATGGTTTTGGGTGTGATTTGATTTTCGTCTAGAACATCAAAAATCCTTCAGGATGCTCCAAAATGACTCATCTATATCTATAATGATAGATCTTGATTAGGAGTATCTTTTTTTAGCACATGTCAAGTATCTATTTTGAAGTCTTGATCGATTTTGGGGGTTGGGAAGGATCAGGTGATGGGTTTGGGTGTGATTTGATTTTTGTCTAGAACATCAAAAATCCTTCAGGATGCTCCAAAATGACTCATCTATATCTATAATGATAGATCTTGATTAGGAGTATCTTTTTCTAGCACATGTCAAGTATCTATTTTGAAGTCTTGATCGATTTTGGGGGTTGGGAAGGATCAGGTGATGGTTTTGGGTGTGATTTGATTTTCGTCTAGAACATCAAAAATCCTTCAGGATGCTCCAAAATGACTCATCTATATCTATAATGATAGATCTTGATTAGGAGTATCTTTTTCTAGTACATGTCAAGTATCTATTTTGAAGTCTTGATCGATTTTGGGGGTTGGGAAGGATCAGGTGATGGTTTTGGGTGTGATTTGATTTTCGTCTAGAACATCAAAAATCCTTCAGGATGCTCCAAAATGACTCATCTATATCTATAATGATAGATCTTGATTAGGAGTATCTTTTTCTAGTACATGTCAAGTATCTATTTTGAAGTCTTGATCGATTTTGGGGGTTGGGAAGGATCAGTGATGGTTTTGGGTGTGATTTGATTTTCGTCTAGAACATCAAAAATCCTTCAGGATGCTCCAAAATGACTCATCTATATCTATAATGATAGATCTTGATTAGGAGTATCTTTTTCTAGTACATGTCAAGTATCTATTTTGAAGTCTTGATCGATTTTGGGGGTTGGGAAGGATCAGGTGATGGTTTTGGGTGTGATTTGATTTTCGTCTAGAACATCAAAAATCCTTCAGGATGCTCCAAAATGACTCATCTATATCTATAATGATAGATCTTGATTAGGAGTATCTTTTTCTAGTACATGTCAACTATCTATTTTGAAGTCTTGATCGATTTTGGGGGTTGGGAAGGATCAGGTGATGGTTTTGGGTGTGATTTGATTTTCGTCTAGAACATCAAAAATCCTTCAGGATGCTCCAAAATGACTCATCTATATCTATAATGATAGATCTTGATTAGGAGTATCTTTTTCTAGTACATGTCAAGTATCTATTTTGAAGTCTTGATCGATTTTGGGGGTTGGGAAGGATCAGTGATGGTTTTGGGTGTGATTTGATTTTCGTCTAGAACATCAAAAATCCTTCAGGATGCTCCAAAATGACTCATCTATATCTATTGATAAAAATAAAACAACCGATCAGTTTGACTTCCAGGATAAAAAGAGGAAGTTAAAGCGTTTAATACAAAAGACTTGAGGTTAGAACTACATAATGTAATGTAATGTAAAGTAATGAAAGTAAGTATAACAATTTGTAAGTCAGTGTACTAATGAATGTATTCAGAGAGTGATTAATTAATTCAAGTTAATAATGTATATTCTCAACACTCCCCCTCATTATTGACATTTTACAATTTCTAATTGAAAAGCAAAAACAAACAATTATTAAATAATATTAATTTTAACTTTAAAGTATTCAAATTTTTTCTTTACATAAAGGTTTAGTGAATATGTCAGCTAATTGTTCATTAGTTGGTATATAAGAAATATCAAATAAATTTTCATAATACTTTTTCTCTTATAAAATGCACTCGAACGTCGATATGCTTTGTCCTCGAATGGTATTCCGGATTTTTGATAAGTTTCAAAGCTGTTGTCTATATAAAGCATTGCTCGCACATCGCACTCTTGTAGGATATCTCTTATTAAAACTCTTATCCACATGAGTTTCTTTTACGGCTTCTGATGCTGCCACGTATTCAGCTTCCGTTGATGATAGTGCTGTGCATCGTTGTCTTCGTGAACCCCAGGCAATTGGTGAATCTCCTAGTAGGAATATATAACCACTAGTTGATCGTCGTGTGTCCGACATCGCCAGCGTAATCGGAGTCACTATAACATAAAAGATTTAAGTTACATTTATTTTTGAAAAAATATACCTATATTTTGAGTAGCCTTCAAATAACGAAAGACTCGTTTCAATGTTTTGATATGCTGTGGAGCTGGCCTGTCCAGGTATCGACTTAAAACTCCAACAACATATGAAATATCTGGTCTTGTAGCTATGGCCAGATACATCAGGCATCCAATCGCTTCTCGGTACGGGAAAACCAGTTTCATCCGTAGAAGTTGGACTGAGAAGTGACGATTTTGATATTGCTTCGCACGGTGTAGCAAAACCTTTTGATTCTGCCATATTAAAACGGCTCAAAAGACGTTGAATGTAAGCAGACTGCAAAACATGAATATCTCCAGCAGAATTTCGCTTCAGTTCCAAACCAAGGTAGTAATTCGCCTTATTCATCGTAAGTTGCAAATGTTGATTTAAGTATGTAATCAGCTCATAATATATCGTTCACGTCGGTTGCTGCCATCAGTCCATCATCTATATACAGCGCGATTATAACAATTCTCTCCTCTTTCCGAAGCACGAACAAACATGGATCAGCAGCGCACGTTATAAAATTATAATTATTGAGTAGTTTAGATATGGTCAGGTTCCAGTTTCTCGAAGCTTGTTTGAGGCCGTATAAGGTTTTTATTTAGCTTACAAACCTTTCCCGACTGGTCCACATATCCAATTGGCTGCGCCATATAAATGTCCTCTTCTAATGTCCCGTTCAAAAAAGCGGTTTTGACATCAAATTGGTATAACAAAAGTCGGTTTACCATGTAGCTATGGCAATAATTGTTCGTATTGAATTGAATCTAGCAACTGGGCTAAAGGTTTCGTTGAAGTCGATTCCTTCTTGTTGGCTACAACCTTTGATAACCAACCTAGCTTTATATCGCTCAATATTGTTTTGAGCAGAAAGCTTAACTTTATATACCCACTTACAAGGAATTACCTTTCTATCTTTTGGGCAATCCACGAGCTCCCATGTCTTGTTCAGTCGATGAGCTTCCATTTCTTCTTCCATAGCTGCCATCCACATTTTAGAATCCTCTGAATTGATAGCTTCACTATAGGTCAATGGCTCCATCGTCCCAGCCAAAAATGCATGGCCTTCTGTTATTGCAGCTACCAAACTTGGATGAGGCCCCGCGTCCCAATTTTCATTGCTGCGGAGCTTGGACTTAAAAACAGAATCTGAAGCTCCATCGAATTTCTTTTGACCTCGACGACGTTGTTGTGCGGCTTCTAGCTCTTTACTTTTCGTTTTCTCATTGGCTTTTATCAAAGTGTTTTCTTCGGCCTCTGCTCGGTGCGGTCCACCCTCTTCTGCCAAACTAAATTGATCATCTTCGCTTCCTGTCAAGTTCTCCAGTCTATCTGTCTCAACTGCAACATCTCTCAACGGCTCATCAACAACAGCATCAACAGGTTCCTTAATATCTTCCTTTGGAGTTTCATTTGAAGTTTCCAGCTTGAAGGTTGCCTTCTCTTTAAACAAAATATCACGAGAAAGCTGTATTTTGTTTGATTCTGGTACCCAAACACGAAACCCCTTTGTATTATCTGGATACCCAACAAAGATTCCCGACGAAGCCTTTTTATCCCACTTTTGCCTTTTTTCCTTAGGAATATGTATGAAAACTTCACTGCCAAAAGACTTCAAATTGCTAATACTGGGAGTTTGCTGCAACCACAACTCATAAGGGCTTTTGTTCTTAACAGGAGACGGTCCAAAACGATTTAATAAATAAACCGCCGTATTGACAGCTTCACTCCACAGTCTAAGAGGCAAGTCGTTGCCATGCAGCATAGTTCTAGCAATTTCCACAATAAAACGCATGTCCCTTTCCGCACGTCCGTTTTGTTGAGGACTATAAGGAACAGACAATTGATGAATAATCCCACGTGCTGACAAAAGATCTTGAACATGTTTATTGACAAACTCCAAACCATTGTCGGACCTGAGAGTTTTAATGTTATTGCTTAAAAGAGACTGAACTTCATTAAGAAATTTTTCAATTAAAGACGGAACCTCACTTTTTTCTTTAATGAAATATACTTTTCTAAAGCTTGAATAATCGTCTTTGAACAATAAAAAATACCTTGAACCTCCTAACGACTTCGTCTGCATAGGGCCGCATAGGTCTGTGTGCACGAGAACACCTCTTTCTGTTGCTCTAGACTGACTTTCACCAAATGGAGAACGATGCATTTTTCCCATAGCACATGCATCACAAAAAAAATTGGGGTTATCAACAAATTTAATTTCACGTTGATTAAGTATTTTTTTAACTTGTCCAATGCACATGTGACCTAACCTGTTATGCCACACTTCCAGAGATTCAATTTTAGACACTAGATTAGCATGAACACTTTCATTTTTTACTCTAAAAAGCATTTTATATAGGCGACTACATCTGATGCCAATAGCAACTGGTTGGCCATCTTTCAAAATCTCACATTTTTCACTGTCAGACACTAGGGAATAATTGTTTTTATCCAACGCACTTCCAGAAGAAAACAAATTAACTCTGATGTCAGGAACAAAATACACATTTGTGAGTCGCTTTTTAACCCACTGTTGATGATTGTATGCTTCGATATGGATATCGCCTCTACCATGCGCTCTGATCTGGGTTCCATTGCCCACTGTAATCATGACTGGTGTCTCCAACTTCTCGTAAGAACTGAACCATTCTCGCCTAAAGCACATGTGCTCACTGGCTCCCGAATCTAAAACCCAATCATCTACTGTCACAGCATCTCCGATGGTAATCGTCTCGCAAACAAATGCATCACAGCTGCTTCCATCAATAGAAGCACTCTCACGATTTGCAAAATTAAGTTGCTTTGAGTTGTTTCTCTTTGGACAATTATTTTTCCAATGACCAGACTGTTTGCATATAAAGCATTTACCTTTGCGTCTCTGAGAGTTTTGATTCTTCTTCTTATTAGATTGACCGTATTTTTTCTCGTCTTTTATGTACAAAGCTGCTTCTGTTGACCTTTGAGCATCACATGTGCCCAAACGAGTTTCTTCCATAATTAGTCTAGATCTTAAATTACCAATGGTCTGGTTTTTTGTTTCAGTCGATTCCCACGCACTAAAGAAATGTGCAAATTTTTCTGGTAACGTCATCAATACCTTGGTAACTAACATAGACTCAGAAACCGATTCACCAGATTCTCTAAGCTGCTGAGTTAAACTCTCTAACTTGCTTATGTGAGTCGCAATGTCATCATTTTTGTCTTTTTTAAAACCATGAAATTGTTGCTGTAGCATGCTTATGCTAGTATTTGACTTTTGATCATAAATTGAACAAAGCTTAGACCACATTTGATTTGAAGACAAACAATGCATAATATGCACTAACACACTTTGTCCAATTGACGTAGCAATTATTTTTTGCGCTTTTCTATCCCTTTGATGCCATGTTTTCAACTCCAACTTGGTAGCAGGTTTTGTTTCATCGACAACTGGCATCTTCTCTTCTCCAGTCACAACCTCGAAGAGATCACTTGCGTTTAGAAGAATACGTACTTGAAATTTCCATGTGCACCACTGTTCTGCACACTGAAGTTTGTCTATTTTAATTGTTTCGTTGTCCATGTCAGACACAAAAAAAAAACTTCTAGGAAATTAAATGCTGATTTCTCAAAACTGATCTTCTTTAATCTCTGCAATCCGGCCTTCTTTTACGAATCTGAAATATTACTTTTATTTCTCGCAAAATAACGAATTCTCCGCAGTTAAAAGAAAAGACTTAGATTATGGTAGATGTAAAAAAAAAATTTAATTTAATTATTACAAGGGACTGGGCCCATAACCTGATAAAAATAAAACAACCGATCAGTTTGACTTCCAGGATAAAAAGAGGAAGTTAAAGCGTTTAATACAAAAGACTTGAGGTTAGAACTACATAATGTAATGTAATGTAAAGTAATGAAAGTAAGTATAACAATTTGTAAGTCAGTGTACTAATGAATGTATTCA